>NW_019396485.1:20095-30602 GCF_000591075.1 Eurytemora carolleeae | reverse complement strand
AACCCCCTTCATGCATCCTTCTCATCCTATATAACTCCCATGATGCACCCTACTCATCCTTTATATAACCCCTTCATGCATCCTACTTATCCTATATAACCCCCTTTATGCATCCTGCTCATCCTATATAACCCCCTTCATGCATCCTACTCATCCTATATAACCCCTTTAATGCATCCTACTCATCCTATATAACCCACTTCATGCATCCTACTCATCCTATATAACCCCTTTTATGCATCCTACTCATCCTATAAAACCCACTTCGTGAATCTTACTCATCCTATATACCATCCTACATGCATCCTACTCATCCTATATAACCCCTTCATGCATCCTACTCATCCTACTCATTTCATATAACCCCCTAAATGTATCTCACTCATTTCAAATATCCCCCTTCATGCATCCTACTATCATCGATCCTATATACCATCTTACATGCATCCTATTCATCCTATATACCATCCTACATGCATCTCAACCTATATACCATCTTACATGCATCCTATTTATCCTATATACCATCTTACATGCATCCTATTCATCCTATATACCATCCTACATGCATCCTATTCAACCTATATACCATCTTACATGCATCCTATTTATCCTATATACCATCTTACATGCATCCTACTCATTTCATATACACCCTCCATGTATCTCACTCATTTCAAATATCCCCTTCATGCATCTTATTCATCGATCCTAAATACCATCTTACATGCATCCTACTCTGTCAACTCATCCTATAATACCATCCTACATGCATCCTATTCTCCTATATACCATCCTACATGCATCCTATTCATCCCATACCATACTACATGCATCCTATTCATCCTATATACCATCCTATTCATTACTACAGAATATCGCCTTTTCCTTTTATCTTAAAAAGCTAGAGAGAGCTCCTAGTTTGCTTCATAAACTGCATACGCAATTTCTTTATACTCAAGATATATGTATAACTGGGTTTGCTTTTTCCAGGTTGATTTAGAAGATTTATTTTAGTCCAGTTGTCTGAGCCTCATGAGAAATATCTTTTAATCCTGGGACAATTAATTAATTTCATGGTCTCACGCATTATCTAAACACGCCGATATTAGGGGGAGGGGTCAATATTTCTTTTAAGGAGGGGCAGAGGAGATGGTATAGGGGGACCGAAGTGGATATCTCACGAAAATATTTATGTCAAATTCCACTTGATTACGTTCATTTGTAAATAAGAAAAATAACGATTAGTTGATTGGAATTTTAATTATGAAATTTATTTATATTTATAAATGAGATCGTGAATGTGTGCGAGGAATGAAGGAGCACTGTAATAAATACTCACATATTCACACACACACACATACACGGACCGCCATATTGTAAATCTCTCAACAGAGCGCAATGCCGAGACGTGTTAATGCGCGAGTAAGTGACCGTAATAGAGCCGACAAACTTAAGATGTCGTCACTAGTATACTGATAAGTATTGACAATGGAATTTGTCTAAAAATGTGTCAATTTTAGATTAAGAACAAGGCATTTCCGAGTGGGGGGGGGGCGATTGGACACATTTTAATGCTTTAACTTTTTAATTTATTGATCATATGAATAATTAAAATTTAAAAAATAAATCATTTTCTTATTTTTGCGATTATTTTTATCACCATCAATTAAACTGGTGTTGCACACATTTCCCATTATCAACATTTTGGATTTTACAAAAAAATTGATTTTGTTGTGAAACATTTGGATTTTAATAGGACTGCAGATGAGCGCAGGCTTTATTTCAAGAGACTAGCCATGTATAGAACAAAATGTCCGATTCACAACGGTACTCTTGAAAACATTAATGAGCTATCTACGTTTTTCTCTTTGAAAATTGATTATTTTTATATGAAATTTCTCTTAAAAAATTTCTTGCGAATTTCTGAACAATTTAGTAAAAATGTTCAGTTTAAAAATTACCATATCTTTCATATTTTTGATAAAAGTTTCAAGGATACCGTTTTGTTTTGGAAATGACCCTCTTTAAATGGATGATTATTGAAAAGTGCAATGCCATTTTTTTTAAGGGCCTTTTAAATGATTGGGTTAACTTCAACTCAAATTTCCATTTTCTTGAGAGAAACGAGAAAATAGCAAAGGATTTTGCAATCTCCCGTAAATAAAACTGTATTTTAGCAACCTCTTGCAAATCACGAATTTTTGGCTTATTTTTATGGCTTACGAAATGCATGAGATGCACGCTATCGTAAAGTACTCAAAAATAGACTAAAAATATTTCAAAGTGGAAGGGCGGGGGGTCAATTTTAAAGAGAAGTTCTGCAAATTATAATGGGCCTGTTTTTAATATAATTCTAAATTGTGGTCTGAGATTTTTTGCCGAACTTTGTTGTTTTCGCCCTTCCCCCCTCTTCCTTGTCCTTCCCCCTCTTCCTTGTCCTTCCCCCCTCTTCCTTGTCCTTCCCCCCTCTTCCTTGTCCTTCCCCCCTCTTCCTTGTCCTTCCCCCCTCTTCCTTGTCCTTCCCCCCTCTTCCTTGTCCTTCCCCCCTCTTCCTTGTCCTTCCCCCCTCTTCCTTGTCCTTCCCCCCTCTTCCTTTTGGTCCTCACTAAACAACCCTGGCATTACTGCCTAGTTTGCAGCATGTGCAGCAAAACTGAAAATCATGTCTGAATTTTTGCACTTTTCAAAACTTTAAACTTCAAAATATGTTTTCGTAATCCAAATTATTTTTTCTTTTCCCACTCTTAAAGTTACGAATTAGATTCTGAAAGAAAAAAAAACTTTTAACACCTTTTTCTATTATAAGAAATAAATTGCTTATTCTGTAAAAAAATATAGTTTGATTATTCTGACATCTGTATTTCTGTAGGAATTAGAACTTTTCACTTTTCATTACTAAAAAAAATCTGTTAAAAAAATGAGTAACCTCTCAATTGATAAACTAACTGTTTCTGAAAAAAACACGATTTATGCAACTTTTTCAGCCAAAAAGTCGTTTTATATCATTTGGAAAATATCATATCTTTTAGAATTAGGAATAACCCTTCTCTCCAACGTATGATAAAAGGTCAAATTTTCGCAAGATGATTGGTGCGATTGTTTTAAAATCTCAGCTTCTCCAGTTTAGACTTTAACCTCAATGATTAGATTAACAAAGGAATGGAGTCAAAGGTTTATACTATAAGGTTAAAAAGATAAAGGGATTAGAAAATTTGAGTTTGTGGCAAAGACTCAATTCCTTTATTTGGTTGCACGGTAGAAACTCAAAACTTGTGTTGTTCTCAATAGCTATTTAAAAGGAAGAATTCATTTCAAATTGGCGTTATTTACCACATTTTGTGTTAGTTCAACATTTCTGTAAAATATTAAAACAATATTAAAATATACAAAACATTGATTTAAGATTGAGTAAAAACGTTTAATCTATTTTAAAGCAGCTGCGTTTATCCTTTTTAATTGTTTTATACTTTTAGTAATTGAATTCTTAGCTAATTTACAAAGCTTGGCGATCTTACGTTAAATAGAAGTACATTTTACGTTAAATAGTTTCCAAATCATAATTCATAATTCATCTTGTAAAAAGATATTGATAAGAACAAACATGTTTTATACTTTTGTATAAAATCAAAACTAAAGAAGCTATTATGTCACAAAGTCATATTAGTAATTTAGCATAAATTGGTAATCTGCACAGTTATACAATTCACATGGTCGCCGAACTTTGTCCTTGATTTGTAGAAGAGAAGATTTTTGCAAACATACATATGTTCAAACTGTTTTATTGTTTGTAAAAATTAGAGCGAACTTTTCATAAAATTTTAAAGGAATCTAAAGTAAAAGTCTCCTTCACATTTCAGGAAAAAATCTTCCAAAGAACATAAATGAAAAATTGGTATGGATTCAAATATCTGCTATGAAATGTAACATAGATTTTTCCTCCAAATATGCATTTTTTAAATTAGCATAAGGAGAAAACTAAAACGAAATATATTACTTATATAATTACTTATTTATATTGTAAATTTATAATAAAGGAATTGAGTCTTTGTCACAAACTCAAATTTTCTAATTGTTTTTTTTTGTAAACTTTTGACATTTAACACTGAGATCTTGCCAGGCTACGTGTGTTGCATAAAACACCCTGGGTCGACATTACATTGGGTAGTCCAGATCCACTGGACAGTATGATGTAAAGATTATAAAGTACATGTTGTACCGGCTTGGATCATGCAGCGTTTAGAGTGGAGTGTTTAAACAAGATTATTTGATCTGGAAATATATAAAGATAACGATAATGGTTCGCAGATCTCTTTTATTTTATAGTTGGTGTCATGTTGTTTATCTCCGACAATTACACACGTAATATATCAAGTATTTATGAAGAAGTTCCTTATTATTATTATTATTAAACTATTATATTAATAGACCCACAGTTAAGCCATATGTACAAATTTGGAAAATGTATTGTTTAGAAAAAAGAAGTGTTTTGTGCAAGAAAAAAGTTAGATTTTCTGAGAAAAATATCGAGCCTTCTGATTCGTGGATTTTGGCGGACAATCAGGTTAATTTCTGTTCTTCAGCCAATAGAAGTCCAGTAAGATATTTTCCCGACCAATAGGAATTCAGGAAAATCAGGCAGAGCGGCTTGGATACAGCTAAGGCGATGTAACCATGGTAGCGAGGGTAGGCCCTGTCAGGCTGATTTAGTCTAAAGTGCAAATTGAGCCCGATTGGTCTGATTTTAGTGAACAGACAACAAACATTTTTTAAATTATAAAAACCGATTAAACGTTCTAGGTTTTTATTTGTAATAGGCAATAAATCATAGATTTACAAGTGGGTGCAGTGCTAAGGAAGTAAAGGAGGGTTAAATACTGTGAACAATATGAAGATTCAAAATTAAAAACAGAATAAATAAAATAAAAAGGTTAGTGTATATGCATAATTTTGTTTCAAATACAATTTTGTTTTTTTCTTATAAAATTCTTCATAAATTCATATTTGTGATTAGAGGTGTGTAAATCATTCATTGTATTAACATATATAATAATAACAATAAAACAACTAAACCCTTGAAGTGCAATATATTTTAATTTACAAAATTATACAGATTTTAAATTTCTTTTTAACTTTAAAACAGTCTTTTTGTTTGAATTCTGTAATTTTTTATTGTACTATCCCTCCCTCTACTATATTAGAGACCCTAAAATTCCATTTAGTATTACCCCCTTATCCCTATTTTCATAGAAAACCCCTTTTTTCAAGGAGACAAACATGATTTCTTGTAACACATTTTATAATAAGAAATGAAATCCTGAAGGTCTCCTACGACAACCTACGGGTCTCTGTTGAAAGGTTAAAGATCTTAAATTGAATGATATTTGTAATAAAGAGGGGAATATGAAAAATTAGGGGGAAGGGCCGGGGAAAGAAAAAGATTAGATGGTCGAGGGAAGAGTAAGAGGAAAGTTTTGAAAAAGGTGGGAATATGAGAAAATTGGAAAAGTTCTTAACTTATTAAATTGTTTTATTCTTTTTGTATTTGTATACTAAGTAAAACTACTACCATCCTCTCCTTGTAATATGTATAATAAAATGTTTTTCTGCATTTTGCCTTTAAATCTATATATTGACGAACGTTAAATACAAATAGAAATTCTATAACTTTATTTTTAATTCACAAAAAGATAAGTTACGTTAGTAATATTTCATATATATTTAATAGATGTTTCCCGGACACTCTCCCAGACGTCTACAAGGCGTGGCTGGGGTTGGGGGCATTCCTGGAGTTGGAGGTGTAGCAGGGGTTGGGGGCGGGGCAGGATATCCCGCCTCCTACCTAGCTTACCAGCAAGCAGCCTCACAACAACCTTACGATATTCATCCTAGGTAATATCCTTCCAACCTTGTTGAAAAAGGTTTACCCTTCCCTTAAGATAAAATCAAGAAGTTTACGGGTTTGCACTTATTTTGCAAAATGCAAAATGATGCAAAATAAACCAGGTTTGCGCTATAGAGCTGCAGCTGTAATATTTTTTGTCAAAAAGAAACCAATTTTTTTCTTACAAACAACATATTTTTGCACTGGTACCGCAATTAATTTGACATGAACTACTTCAAACTGTCCATTCATAAATATCAATTGCTCTTTAAACTTGTGAAGAAAACTTTAAGTGACTATCCATTTATAGACTGCCATATCAGATTCACAATGGTAGCCTTTAAACCTTTGTCTGATGAAACATAATAAATTATCTCTTCTTTTCCATTTCGAAATCGATCATTTTTAATGACAGTTCTCAACTGCGGCCAGTGTCCGAATTTAATAAATCTAAGCCGCGTCTCAAATCCGCCAAAACTCGGTTTTAATTGAGCGCCAGCATACATCTTGAAACATTGAATACGATTTTAAGTGGAATAAAAGTCTGGGATATATGCGCTCTAGCTAAAACTTCTTCACTTTTCGTACTTCATAATTGAGAAAAATTTTACTAAACGTTTATTTTTTGCATTTTTCATTATTTGTGCTGTAGACTTAAATATTTAAAGGCCATTGAAAACAGAGTAAAAACACGTGGGTGACCTATTAATATTTTTACTAAAAATAAAAGATTTTTTTACATCTTTTCGACGTAATTTTTTATGTTATTTCAAATCCTCCCTCGAGAACCCAAGCTATTAAAATTAGCGGTCTAAAATTTTCAAGAATAGTAGGACTATTTTCATGCATCACACTCCCCTACTCTACTTTAAGGGTAAAATCATAGGAGAAGGTAGGTCGAAAAAGCTTTTTATAGTCGATAGGAAAATGGGAAAAATTTAGTTTCTTTTAAAATGTGATTTGTTTGTTTAGTTATAGTATGTACGGTATGGATCAACAGTGGGCTCATCATCCTTACCTTCCCACCCATCTGTACAACAGGTACATAAATACAAGGTTAACATTTTTACCTTCCCTCCCATCTGTACAACAGGTACATAAATACAGGCTTAACATCCTTACCTATACCTACCCTCCCATCTGCACAACAGGTACATAAATACAGACTCAACATCCTTACCTACCCTCCCATCTGTACAACAGGTAATAAATACAGGCTCAACATCCTTACCTACCCTCCCATCTGTACAACAGGTAATAAATACAGGCTCAACATCCTTACCTACCCTCCCATCTGTACAACAGGTAATAAATACAGGCTCAACATCCTTTCCTACCCTCCCATCTGTACAACAGATACATAAATACAGGCTTAACATTCTTAAACATACCCTCACATCTGTACAACAGGTACATAAATTGCAGGCTCAACATCCTTACCTACCCTCCCATCTGTACAACAATAATTACAGTGGTACTCATAAAATTGTGGTAGGAAGTCGACTATTCATGATTTTAAATGGGTTGCAGTTTACCCATTTAACTTGATAAGCTTATGATCAACCTACTGTTTAAACTATTTGCGTGACCACCTCCCCCCCCCCACTGTTCTTTGAGAAGGAAAACCTAACATTTTTAATCAAAAAATTTAGAGATTTAATCTCAGTTAGAAATTTGGTTTTTATCCCTGGTAAAGTTGTGCCCAGGTTTTACTACCTATATTTATATGCCCGAGGGCCCTCGTATAAATGTTCCCTGGGGCCCTACTGTAAAATACGTGAATGCATCCAAAACCAAACTGTGGATTTATAGACAAAATAAATCATAGGAAGATATAGAACTTACAGTTCATCTCAACTATACAGACAGTATAGACGAGTTAAAAAAAAACTGATACAAAGATCTTTCATTCTAGAAAAATGAAAAATTCTAGAGAAATGATGTGACTGATAAAAAAAAAATTGCATTAAATATTTTGTGGTTTTAAGTACATATCCATAGAACAAAATGGTTTGCAAACATTTACATATTTGGAGTTGGACAATTCCTCAGTTTTTAATTCTTGTTAGGATGTTTGCCATATTTTTTTCAGAAAATAAAGTTATTTTTACAATTACTTTAACTTGTTTTGCCTTAAACTCAATTTTTTTTTCACAATTTGAAACTATTTTAAAATTGTATTGGAGTTATACAGGATGTTCCAATAAACATGGGAATTCAGTTAGAATTCGATATCGTCTTTGTTATGAATTAGCATTGTAATACCTGATTTCAAAAGCCATAATATTATTATTTTATGAAAACGGTGACTGGCTGTAAAAATGTGTCTATAATGTCTTTGCAAGATGAACAGTGATGACGGACAAGTTTACTCTGTTTGTATACTGCAGTTTCCTTGTTTTACTAAGTACGATCGTATACAGTCAAAACTAAACAAAGAAATTGTGAACAATAGACGGAAATCTATCGGATTACAGCTTTCTCAGTGGGTATCACTATACTAAATCAAAGAACTATTTGAAAAGACGATATCGAATTCGTCACTGAATTCCCATGTTTACTGGGACACCTGTATCTTCATATAATTCACTATTTACGTCAAAAGTAAAATGCACGTCATCTTGAAATCAGACATGTTTAACGGAATTTTTCTCATAGAAACAAAAATTGAGAATTTACGAGGTCACAAAGTCGTAGCAGTGACCTTCTCCTTCTCTCTATAACTATAGTTTGCAGTGATATTTTAATAATTTTTAGAAGTTATGAAGAATGGGGTTCATCTCACCATGGATTCCAACCTCCTTCTCCTGGCCATGCCCCTTCTCCAAACCAAACCGGACACGCCTCCTCAGAGCATGAGGAGGGTAGCCACGCCTTCCCTGAGGGAGAAAATAGGAACCACGCCTTTACGGAACATTTTAAATCATCACTAATCAGGAAAATACAGATTTAATTCTTCTTTCATTTTTTTCTTCAAAAAATCAAACTTGATTTTACTACAGACCTAGTTTCGAGTGAACCTTTATATAAAGAGTGGATTGTCCGATTAGCAACGATACCGTTTAAACTTCTGTTCAAGTAACAATGATGAGGAAAATTTTAAGTGAAAAATGAAAAGCGTTAAATTATTATAGTTTCATTCAGGCTGAAGCATAAATGGGCAAATCACTTTTACAGAAAAATCACAATTGAAGTTAATCCACTTCCAGCTAGAAAAATAAGGATATCGTTTTTATACTTTATCATGCAAAGAGTTAAATAGTACCGTTGTGATTTGCACATAGCACTCTTTAAATTGAGGTCACGTGAATACAAACCAAACTCAACAAATAGAAAACATCCCTTACCAGACCATTAAATGGAAGTCGTCTTTATCTGACACATTTCTGCAACCAAACCAACTAATCCAGACCTCTTTTTAATTTGAACTAAGCAAGTTTTCCATAGGTTTTAAACTTAAATCTCTAAAATTATATTTAATATTTGTACTAAACTAATTGTTAATTATATGTAAAACAATGGGGTTTAATTAACTTCATATAGAAAATGCTGGAATCGTAAAAAGGGGTCTCTAATCATGAAATCGGCAAAGCTAAAGATAATTCTAAATTGACGAAAAAAGTAGTGTTTTTCTAAATTTGAACTTACATTTTTTCAGTTGAGTTGTAAATAGAAAAAAGTTCAATAGCTATGTTTTGTTTGAAGTTTTATATTTCTAGATTTGACTCCTATCTGTAATATTTTTGATTAGTGGAGATTTCAAGCCCCCGTTATTTCTGGAGAGTAGTAGAGCAGGAGACGATATTTCCAGATCAGAACAGGTAAAATATTGGATCCATCCCCGCCCCACCATCCCTTATCCCTTAGCCCCCTCCACCTTCAATTTTGAATTCAGGGGAATTACTAACATAGTGATATGTATTTCTAACATTGTGTGACCTATTTGTAACAAAGTGATATTCATTGGAAACATGTTCTCATATTTTTTAAGAGAGTAATATGTGTATCTAATGTTTTGTTACCTATTTGTAACAAAGTGTAACATATTTACATATTTATAATTTGTTTTTACCTGTAACAATGTAATATATATTTCTAACATTTGATTACCAGGATGGTTCAACCCGGAATACAGGGCACTCTCATCATTCTCCAGATTCAGGTGTTTACGCCAGTGAGATAATTCTTCAATATTAGAAGTTAAATTTATTTAAAGAGATAATTCTTCAATACTTGAAGTTAAATTAATTGAAAGAGATAATTCTTCAATATTTGAAGTTAAATTAATTTAAAGAGATAATTCTTCAATATTAGAAGTTAAATTAATTTAAAGAGATAATTCTTCAATATTTGAAGTTAAATTAATTTAAAGAGATAATTCTTCAATATTTGAAGTTAAATTAATTTAAAGAGATAATTCTGTAATACTAGAAGTTAAATTAATTTAAAATACAATTCTTCAATACTAGAAGTTAAATTAATTTAAAGAGATAATTCTTTAATATTAGAAGTTAAATTAATTTAAAGAGATAATTCTTCAATATTAGAAGTTAAATTAATTTAAAGAGATAATTCTTCAATATTAGAAGTTAAATTAATTTAAAGAGATAATTCTTCAATATT
>NW_019396485.1:0-19780 GCF_000591075.1 Eurytemora carolleeae | reverse complement strand
GGGGGGGGGGGGGTAAAGGGATCAAGAGGATTTTTTCTTCAAAATTTCGTAGTTCAGAGAGAAAGGTAACATATTCAATGTCAATCGATTTTAGCAAATTCCGTGTATGGTTTTTTTGTCTCTTTGGAGGTTGTCTTTCCCGTTTGTTTCTCTTAAGTTTGTCTTTCCGGAGGTTGTTTCTCTGAAATTTGTTTTTCCGTATTTTTTTTCCAAATTTGTCTTTTAGGAGTTTGTGTCTCCAAAATTGGTCTTTTCTATAACGTTTGTTTCTCCGGATTTATTTTCGGAGTTCGTTTCTCCAGAACTTGTCTTTCGGGTGTTTGTTTCTCCGGAATTTGACTTTCCGGAGTTCGTTTCTCCTGAATCTGTTTATCTGGAGTTCGTTTTATTGGAATCTGTTTTTCCGGAGTTAATTTCTTCGGAATTAGCTTGACATTGCCGCTAAAAATTTAAAATGGAAAAAAAAAATCCGAATTAATTCATTGATTGATGACTTTAAGAGACTCAAGGAGTAATTCCAAATTCAAATTAGACCTACATAAAAGGAATAATGAGGCGAAAATCTTTGTTTCTTATTCTCTAAAGTATGAATTCACAATGCATTTATTTTTAGAAAAGATTCATTCATTGAAAAAAATCAAGTTTTAAAGAGATAAAAAGGTCTTTCCCTCTATCAGACTATAAGGTGACAAGGGTACTGTTGTGAATCATACATGCCACTCTAAAGATAAAGAGTCGATGGAAATTAAGATGTGCAAATGTGTTCTGAATTTAGAGCTCATCTGTTGCTTTGTTTAAAAGATGAATTGCTAAATCAACCTAAATCGAAATTGCTCAGTTTAAAACATCTGTGAAACTCATAAAATCCTGCACATTTATGATTTAAACCTTTAAAATATTCTTATACTATTTTAAATCTTCAGACAGCAGACTGTTTTGGTGCACTTTTTATTATTTTATTATTTTATTGGATGATTTTTAAAAATAAACAATTTGAACTGAAGGCAATTCACTCATGGCTGAGTGTTCGATAATGGGATTATTTCATGGTAGCTCCAGGGAAGAAAATTAGAAATTGTTTAAAAGGACTGTAGCAGGCCTTCAATCTATAAATGTACATGTAAGATTCACAATGCTACCTTTTAAACCTCTAAATAAGCGGAACTAATTGTTTTCCATCTTAAAGTTGATAAAATTCAGTTAATGTTTCTCTAAGCAAAGAAAAGAAGAAAATTGACAAGATCTGTTGAAATTGATCTTATTCCTAAACTTCAGCCATTTTATTCATGATTTTGACATTTTTATGTTAAATTAGCAGAATTTTTAACTTAAAACGGGATAAATATCAATTATCATGTTTTGGAGAGTAAAAACAGAGGACAATGGAATTCTCGTCATTTTCTTTTTCGTTTCAAGGTGGTATTTAACTAAAGGAAAGCGTTATGAGTAAAATAGAGCCTAGCTTACTAGAGTAAAAAATGTGAAAAAATTAAAAACATGATAATTGATTAATAATCACGACTAGTTTTTCTCAAGGATATCATTTTTTTTTAAAGAGGAGTTTCAAAAAAGAATAATTTTAAAGTAAGTTGAAACAATTTTAAACTGCTGGAACCCATTTATAGTATTTTAGATGTGTTAGACGTTCTTTTTGTCATGCACTCCACTACAAATATATGTATTGAAACAAAATCAATAAATACCTTTTAAACAAAGTAAAAATAAATGTCAACAAATTTTTTTGAACATATTCCCCCCCTCTCAAAAAAACTTAAATTGCATCTCAGAAAAAGGTTTCGTCAACATAAAAAAATAATTTTTATAGGTTTAGCAGTTTCTGATGGACCAGGTTCGCCTGGCCACGCCCCCCCACATCAGCCAGGTTTGGGCGGGGATCCTGGTTCGCCAGGAGTGGACCCCCTACCTGCCCGCCCCCAACCAGCCAGGTCCCCCTACGAATGGATGAAACGCCCCTCTATAAACGGAAGACCTTGCAAGGAAGGGACTTCATCGCCAGATGGTGAATATAGCATTTTATTGGGAGGGGGTGTTATTTATCTTCAGAAAGTTATAATTGCCATAAAAACTATTAATCGGTTGTTTTTAGTTATTTTCATTTTTCTGTTTAATAGGTCGGACCCGGACCAAGGATAAATATAGAGTTGTATACAGTGATCATCAGAGATTAGAACTAGAAAAAGAATTTCATTACAGCAGGTAAATAATATTACATTATAGCAGGTAAATAATATTATATTATAGCAGGTAAATAAAATTGTATTATAGTAGATAAATAATATTATATTATAGCAGGTAAATAATGTTATACTATAGCAGGTAAATAGTATTATATTATAGCAGGTAAATAATATTATATTATAGTAGGTAAATAATATTCCATTATAGCTGGTAAATAATATTCCATTAAAGCTTTCAAATTATATTCCATTTATAGAGGTAAATTAAATTCTATGTAGCAGGTACATAATATGAAAGGTTATTTTAGATTTTTTTCATATGGGGCTTTCTGAAATCTAAGGAGTATCCTAGGGTTTCACATGCAATTTGCGCATTAAAAGAGCAAACGGCAAAACTGATCAAAGTTGAAAAAATTTCTTGCTGCAATCCATGCTAATAGTTTTGAGTGCATGCCTTGATGGGAAAATAATTTAATTCTTTGCTTGTCAGAAAAGGAGAGATTTTCGACTTAACGACATGCATCAGCCATCAAATCCAAATTCTCTATAACTATGTTACAATTAGGGTTTCCAATCGTAACTCCATTGCGCGGAATTGCGCTTAATGGTTTCATTGCGCGCAATTGCGCTATAATTGCGAAAAAGGAAGCAATTAAATATTCGCGGAATTGCGTTCAATATACTTAGATATATAACAATCCAATATACTTAGATATATAACAATTCGAAGAAAAGCTGAACTTGCCCAGGCTCTTAGTTTAACAGAAAGACAGGTGACCAAACCAAACCAAACCAAACCAAACCAAACCAAACCTAAACTAAACTAAACTAAACTAAACTAAACTAAACTAAACTAAACTAAACTAAACTAAACCAAACCAAACCAAAACTAAATGAAACTAAACTAAACTAAACCAATCTAAACCAGACTTAACAAAACTAGGTTAAACTGAACCAATATAAACAAAACAAAACTAAACAGAATTAAACTAAACTAAATCAAACCATACTAAACTAAAAAAAAACAAAAAAATACGAAAATAAGCAAAACCAAGCACAATCCATTATAAACCAAACGAAAAAAGTCAAATACAGATACGAAACAAGTTCAATTTATTTTTTCCAAAAAAATCATATAAATAAATATTTGAAATGATAATTTTTTAGGTTAAAATTTGGTTTCAAAATCGACGAGCTAAAGAAAGAAAACAGGTAGCAAAATGTTTTGTAAAAAAATCCAAATCAAATTTATTGTCAACAATCTAACGACACAAGAATAAATCTACTATTCTAGGTGAAAAAGAGAGATGAAATGATCCATAAAGATAAACTGGATCCACTATCAGTTCACCCCTCACACATGGTTGCCATGCAGCAGTTCAGTATGGGACCCATGGGACACATGCTGCATGGGATTAGCCATCTATAGACCATAAAATAATGCACATTAGAACCAGTGAATTTCAGTATTAAAGAAACCATAAAAAGCCTTGAACAGTCTAATTAATAGATATTTTTCTACAGTGAATTTATGCCTAAATGACCTTCCTGGAGATTAGAGGCTTTCAACATGAAAAAATCTCACTTTTTGTTTAATTCAAATAAATTTAGCCATCACGTGCACAAGTTACTCTTCACTTAACGAGTTGCTTTATTGCCCATGGTTCACGATGAGACCCATTAAACCTATAACTTAGGAAAAATTAAAAGAATTTCAATTGTCAATTTTCAATTTAAAAATTTATAATTTATAATTGCAAATTCTCTTTGCAATGATATAATTTATTTCTTATCAAAATAAAAAAATGTTATCTTTTTTTAATGACGTCGGTATAGATAAAGGTTTAGTGTGAATAATTGTGATTGAACATATAACATTTAATTGGATTGTCAACTTGAAATTGAATTGATAATGCCTGTTAGATCCAAACAAATATTGCAAGTTGATCATTTTAATTGTTTTGAAAACATTTTCACCATTTAAAAAGTTTTAAAAAAATGTTTGCTTTATGTAGTTTAAGCCGCATGGTCAGTTAAAACTTAAATCATAAGTAGCGGAAAAGTTTTGTTTGTAACATGTGGGCCTGCAAAATTATATAATTTTGAGATTTATTAATTTTAAAGAATTTATAGAAAGTGTTGAACTGAATAGTACTTTTCGCGATATCATTCAAAACAGAAAATACAAAATACTTAAAGTATTCAGACTTATAGAAAGGGTTTGTCGTGTTATTCTTTCAAAATGAAACGAAATATTAGGAACTTTCAGTAAAATTTAGACAATAAAAAATATGTTAAAATTTATTTATATTTCTAGTATCTCATTCTAAATTAAATTTATCATTCAAAAAGGAAAAATACCATATCATCAACATTGTCAACATCTCGTCTTTGAATTCTCATATTCACTGCTGATTTAAAGGTCTCACGCTCTCATGAAAAAATCTATGAGAGTTTGGCCAATTACTTTTTAAAAATCAAAGCTAATATCAAGTACTTTATAGTGCTATAATATACATGTATTGTAAAGGGCTGTAGGAAAGCATAAGTGAGTTAGAGCCTTAAGCAAAGTAGCACTTCAAAGTTGACCCTGTCTTAAAAGTTAATGAGACTTTTTATATGCAGCTGCTGAATCTATGTAATATTATTACAGTTACGCGATAGCATTCAGACGACATTTAAATATTAAGTTTTTGAAAATCTATTGGTTTTCTTTTGAGTTTTAACATTACTTCAGAAAATTGATTTATATACAGATAGGATTACCAATCGGAATTCCGTTGCACGGAATTGTGCAGAATTGCGCAAAATTTATATAGGGCTCGCAATTACACACAAGTAAAATCCACATGCGTTGGAAACCCTATAAACAGATAGTGCTTTAAATATTACAATTATTTATAGAAATATTATGTTTTTTTCTTTAAACATCTTTTCAAAGTGCAATAATGTGAATTCTGTGAAATACATAGCAAAAATGTAATCTCGTTTAAACAAATATATTTTAGAAAATTGCAAAACAAAATGTAAGATTAATTCACTAGGTATTTTAAGTTTATATGTAGCTTTAAAAATAAAGGGGAGGGATGAAGGATTTTGGCGCAATGAAATCAAAAGATGAAACCGGTTTGTTTTTATAAGTATAGGAAAATTAGCAACAAAATAAATTAACATGTTAAAGATGTGATGCACATTATCCATTTTCAAGTAATTTGTATTGTAAAACTTTTTTACCTTTGGCTATAAAATTTTTTTAAAAAATTTACAGTGAGAACTTGAAAACTCTAGAATAGAAAACAACGACTTTTAAGCTAAAGCTATGAATATATGTAGTTCAATGAACATGAGACACAGTAATTGTCCAGTGTAAGCAGACCCATTTCGCTCAAAAAGTGAAAAGATAATACTACAGTAAAACTTTTTTCTTTGTGACATCATCAAATACACTTAATTATAGCTTTAATGCCGTCTTCCTATTCCATAGGTTTCTGGTTCTCACTGTACAATTGTCTATTTTTACTTACACCTACACCTTTAGGATTAGGGGCGTATTCAGGGGGGGGCTATGGGGGCTAAGCCCCCCGTGTACCAGTGAAATCTATTGATTTCAGGGGGTTTTTAGGCCCCAACGGATGCTGAGCCCCCCCCCTGGAAAGATAAAAAAATTTAAGCCCCCCCCGGACAAATTCCTGAATACGCCCCTGTTTAAGAGTAATCACAATTTGATATCTGGAAAGTGCTGTAGAGCTGAGAGTATAGAAATGCGTCGAAAGATAATCAATGACTGTAGGTTGTAATATCTGAATGATTTGTTTGAAATTAAATGGATTTTTTTACGATCCCAGTCGTATGATGCAACTTTCTCAATTTGTATGGACGTTACGTTCTTCAGTATAAGTCGTTTTTAACAATTTTCTCCTTATAGACGCAACAGATAGAAGTAAGATTAGTAGCGATCAAAAGCGCTTATTTTTCGCCGTAAGCCTATACCCCCTTTTAATTTTCGCGAACACTCCCTTTAAGGGCGTGTTACAAATGTCTTTCTCTAGGTCTCTGTACTTTGTTTCATAAATCCCATTAATGTTCTCTCTCTATTTTATGTATATAGATATATCTCTCAGAGTATGAATGAATGTGATTTATCAGCTTTTCATTTTATTGATCTAATAGATCTGTTTAAGGTTATTCTTGTTGAATTAGTTTGCTATAGTATCTGCTCCAGATCAGTATCTGTCTGAGCAGCTCCCTCGATCTCAATATCTTGTTTTAGCTGCTCCAGTTTAGTATCTATCTAGGCAGCTTCCTCAACTCGATACTTTGTTTAGTTGCTCCAGTTCAGTATATCTTAAAATGCAATCTTAGCTGCTTCCAGAGTCCCCGCTACTTTAGCTGCTCCTACAATATGGTATGCTTCCACTACATTCACAGCTGCTTCCTTTATTACCGAAGCTGCTCCTAGAGGCTCTGCTTTGTTAGCTGTTCATTACCAGAGCTGCTCCTAGAGTCTCTGCGACTTAAGCTGCTGCTCCAATCCGAGATGCTTCTACTGTATTTTCAGCGGCTTCCTTACCTAACGGAGCTGCTACTGAAGTCCCTGCTATGTTAACTTCTCTTCCAATCTGAGATGCTTTTACTGTGTTCTAAGCTGCTTCCTTTGCTGTACTCACAACAGGTCTGTGAATAGCTGCTCTACATTGAGCGGCGTCTTCGTATTCAGAATCCTCTGGAGAGTATAGAGTAGCCTCTGATGTACTGGCGGGGTAATCTAGTTCTCCTCTGTGTGAAAACTCTATCTGCTCCAAGTCTCTATAGTAGCTCTGTTCATAGAACCCGCTGGAGAATATATCTTGGTCTGTGGTTGGACTGGCTGGTCCGTAGTTGGACTTGTTTGTGCTGGATATCCTAGCTATCCTATGTGTCCTAGAAGTCCTAGTTCTACTATGTGTCTTGTAAGTCTTAGTTCTCCTAGGAGTGTCCTGCAGCAATTTCTACAATAGAAATGTGAAGAGTTGTCTATAAAGATCAGCGTCTCTTGTCACAAGATTATCGTATTCTTCTATAATGGGTAAGGTATGTTGAGAGCTGGTTTAGCTTCTGCTCTTGGAGTCATATGTCTTGACCGATCCTTTTAGCTGTTCTAGATTTATGAAAATCTGTCTGTAAAGTTCAGCGTCTCCTGTCCCAAAGTTATCTTGGTTGCTTCTACGACAGATATGTTTAAGGGTGTCTGTGAAGAGCAGAGTCTCAAATATTAAGTTTAACTTCTGCTCCTGGAGTCCAAATTCTGACTGGATCTTCTAGCTGCTCCAGATATTTGAAGAGCTGTCTGTAAAGATCAGCGTCTCTAATATAAGGATGAGGCAGCATCTCAGCATCTGATATCTTGGTTATCCTATTTCTCCTCTGTATCTTGGAGATCCTAGTTTCTCTCTGTATCCAGGATATCCCAGTGGGTAGTTCAGACGCAGGAGATGAATCTCTTGATGAGGTCCACAAGCGAGTAATGTGAACCCGTGTGTTTGTCTCTCCTGAACCAGCTGGAGAGTAAAGAGCGTCATCTGATATCCTCAGTGATGTTGAGGACTACGAGGATGTATAATCCAGTATAAAGATAAGGAAGGAGGCCAGTATCGTCCTTAGTTCTCTGGTAGGCATGTTAACGATCTATCTATTAGCTGTCTGTTAACTGTCTATTGTGCCCCCCAGCCTTTCTATACAAAAGAGAGATTAAACTCTACGTCTGTATTCTTGAAAGATCTGGGGAGCACTGTCCAATCTTCAGGTTCTATATTATGGTTTGATTCAAGAAACAAAAATATAAAGGGGCAAGGCTGGGGGGGGGGGAGTTTGGTATGAGTAACAAATGCTTTAAATCAATAGCTTATATAGAACTTTGCAGCTAATTTGCATACATATCTAATGTTCTTATTTTAAACCAAACAAATTAATTGTTTTCTATTACTGATTTTATGGTGGGCCTCTGGTTAGCCGAGAAAAACTAGCATGAATTTGTATTCAACATCTTTTTCTAAAGATTAACCCTAATGTTTCGAATGTTGGCTCGCTGCTTCACTTTTTATAGGTTATATACGATTTTATATATTTTTTTCGTGACACTCGTCAGCCTTTAAGCCATTTTTCTCTGTCCTATTTGCTAAAAACTATAAGTCAAAAAAGTGTTGGGGTGATGTAAGCAAAATGAATGCGTTAAAAAAAATATTGAGCGGCACCAATGCCCCAACATTTGCACCAATGCCGCAACATTTGGGGTTTATTTTGACTTTATAGTTGTGAATCAGTAACCAAGTTCATTGTTAATTGTACAGATACATATATTTCAAGCAATGTTTTAACAATATAAACTTCCCGTCAGAACATTTGTAGGAAAATGTACGCTAGATTCTGACGTGTGTATTTAGCTTAGTCAACTACACTGATCATTGTTATTAGGTGCAGTACATGGAAAGGGATAAACTTATCTTGTCTTAAAAGAATTTTCTTTTTTCTTCTATTAAAAGCGTGGGTTTGGATTTAAGTATATTAAATTAGATCTGTTTTTCATGCAACAAACTTTTTACATTATTAATAGTGTGTAATGTGTATATATGCTTACACAACTTGTAAACTCCTTAAATATTAAAATTGAAAAACACAAAATCACTGATCCACAAAAGTAAACATGAATTATGATATTTTTAATCAGTCTCCTCTCTACCTCAATTCTAACTCTATTCAAATTTTGACAAATATTAATTATATTAAATAAATTTTCCTCCATTCTCTTCCTTCTTTACAAATACTAATTCCTTTCCCTTGAGATCTTATTCCCGTGCATCTACAAAAATAATCCCTCAAAAACCTTTTCAGCTCAAAATACCCCTCTATCTTTTTTCTTCATCTGTGACAATTTCCGGTTATTTTCCCCTCCAATTCCGTTTTGTTGAAGGGAGTGGCCGGCAATCTATGGTAGTTGAACTGAGAATGTAGTAGAGTTTTTTTTAGGATTCATTTGAGACATGTTATACTTTTAATGATGTACAGATACTGAGTTTGAGCGCAAAGTCGATGTTTAAAATCATCCAGTTTGGTGGTTACGTTAAGAATTGATTTTTTTAAAATTATTAAATAACGATTACCAAAAATGTTTTTAAAAAATCTACAATAAACTGATGGTTTAAATAGAAACAGGTTGAGAAAATAAAAAGTAGCTCCGATCATCAAAAATAAATAATCGTACTTAGCTATTTGTTTCTGTAATGGCTCATTGTTTACAAACGTTTTCTGTAGATTTCCTTAAACTTTTATTGAAAAGACGATATTTGAAGAAATTGTTTCCAGCCTTTCTAAGTCCAGTTCCTTCTTATTCCAAATCCTTGTTTCCTGTCCTTCTTATTCCAGTTCCTTGTTTCCTGTACTTCTTATTCCAGTTCCTTGTTTCCAGTCCTTCTAATTCCAGTTCCTTGTTTCCTGTCCTTCTTATTCCAGTTCCTTGTTTCCTGTTCTTCTTATTCCAGTTCCTTGTTTCCAGTCCTTTTTATTACAGTTCCGTCCTTTTTATTCCAGTTCCTTGTTTCCGGTCCTTTTTATTCCAGTTCCTTGTTTCCTGTCCTTTTTATTCCAGTTCCTTGTTTCCGGTCCTTTTTATTCCAGTTCCTTAATTCAGTCCTTCTTATTCCAGTTCCTTGTTTCCTGTCCTTCTTATTACAGTTCCTTGTTTCCTGTCCTTCTTATTCCAGTTACTTGTTTCCGGTCCTTTTTTATTCCAGTTCTTCTTATTTCTGTTCAAATTACCCATAAATTCCTTTTCTTAGATAAAGAATAGAAGAGAGAAGAGAACGTATTTTAATAATTAAATATTAGAATGGAGGAAATTTATTCTTTTACTTTTTATATAGCATTACAGGGTTTATGAATTATAAAAACGGAAATATCATTAACTGAATAAACTGTTTAGTTCTTTGCTAAGAACAAACGAATTTATGAAAAGTTAGTCATTCGGATGATTTTATCTAACCGTTAACGTTGAAAAAGTCTGAAATGCAGTCATAAAAAATTATTCAGAAAACCAACAAATGATGCAATATTATTTATATACGTAAGGGGGGGGGGCGGGAGAATCACTTAATTTGCGCTCAAGCGAGCGGGGGAAGGCAGGCGGCCATGAACCACCACTATTTCCCATTCCGTGCCACATATTAGGGTTTTTCTCTTCCGGCAGACATGAGCCACCACTATTTCCAATTCCGTACCACTACATTTGACGGGTCAGTAACATTTCATCTAGTACACTTTCGTCTAATAACATTTGGTCTAGTAACGTTTGGTCTAAGTAACATTTGGTCTAAGTAACATTTGGTCTAAGCAACATTTCGTCTAAGTAACATTTCGACTAAGTAACATTTTGTCTAAGTAACATTTTGTCTAAGTAACATTTGGTTTAAGTAACATTTGGTCTAAGTAAATTTTAGTAACTTTTCCTGGAGAACTGCCTTCGCTGTAGTAGAGCTTGACGGCTTAGACATTTCCTTGATGATCTCCTGCTCATACTTCTTAGCCATCTTTTTTAAGAGCTGATTCCCATGGCTATGCTCTGGCAGGTCGAAGGAGCAAAGATCTTATGTTGAGATTCTGGTAGTAAGTCGGGCAGAACAAGATCTAATGGCACACCTTCAATAATTTTGTGTTGTAGAAAAGTTGTTTAAAGTGTACCTGTGATGGTATTTGTCAATCACAACCGGTTTTCCCCTGGAACTAGTTGAGTAGCTAATTAATCCTGCCATTGAGTTCCTCTCAGTTCAACGTGTTTTAAAAGAGTGGAGAATTTCTCCTTTACAAATTACGGATTTCTTGATTTTGTTTCACGGGTTTTCTCCTTTTTTTGCAGTGTATATATAAAATCACTTCACATTTTTTTCAGACCAAATTACTTACTAAAAGCTACTTAAACCAAAAGTTACTTAGACGAAATGTTACTTAGACAAAATGTTACTTAGACAAAATGTTACTTAGACCAAATGTTACTTAGACCAAATGTTACTTAGACCAAATGTTACTTAGACCAAAGGTTACTAGACAAAAATGAACTAGACAAAAATGAACTAGACAAAAGTGAACTTAGACGAAAGTGTACTAGACGAAATGTTACTGAGCCCATTTGACTCTTCCGGGCAAAACTACTTTCTTAAATGGTATATTTAGGGCCTTTAAAGTGTGATTTTAAAAAATCCAGCCGCGTCACTCAAAAAAGCACAACTCAAACTATTTTTTCCATGCTACTTAAGATTAATATTTTGTGTGATGAATTCTTAAACTGTTTTACAATGAAATTTTTGACAAATTTGACTAAGTATTGCATCTTGAAATATCACAAAGTCTAATGATTATTCAATTAATGACTCATTACACTAAATCCATCTTAAAATCACTCATTAACCAACTCCCCCATCATCCAATCACCTCAAAACTCACTCACTCACCTCATATCACTCATTCAGTCTTTTCAGCACTCCCTCACCTCATTTTTAAAATTGATATTGCTCTTAAAAATAAGCCATTTTTTATGAAAATCAGAATTTAGATTTGCAAAAAAAAAGTTTTACAGTTTACATTAAGAGAAATCATCCTTATTACATATTAACACTGAAATATTAAGATCTAAATATTTATGTATTGAGTGACGCGGCTGGACTTTTGAAAATCACACTTTAAAAGCCCTAAATATACCATTTAAAAAAGTAGTTTTGCCCAGAAGAGCAAAATGTGGTGGTACGGAAGGAGAAATAGTGGTGGCTCATGGCTGCCGGAAGAGAAAAAAGCTAATATGTGGCACGGAAGGGGAATTAGTGGTGGCTCATGGTTGGCTGCCTTCCCCCGCTCCTCAAGCTCCCTTTAAAACAGTGTACAAATTCTTCTGCTATTGAATGAATTATTGTACGTACGGTTAGTTAAAGACAATTATGAGAAATGAGATACTATGGTTTTATTTTAAATACATCAAAATATATTTAGTAGATTCCAAGACGAATTGAAAATATTAAGATTTTAAAGAATGAATAAATATTTTCTATTTTATTTGCATTATTTGAACAGAAAATCAAATATTTGTTAGTACACAATTACATCAGCGAATCACAGGGGTGCCACAATCCTAAAAAAAATGAATTTTTTAAAAAAAATTCAGGAATCGTTATTTTTTTTTTTTTAAATAGCCTAACTTAATAAGTTCTTTTATGTTTTTTCTGTAAAGATCTAACATTAAATTTGAATTAAAATGATTGCTTGCGATCTAATTTTTTTAAAACTTTTCAACATAAATCTCAAAATGAAAAGATTAGACTTAAATAAAACCTTCCACGTATTTATCCTAGAAAAGTTTTAAGTTTCTAAAACAGTTGATCATTTTTTATTCAAATCGATCGAAAACCCTGGCGATAATAATTCCCCCCCCCCTTGTACTTTTTAATTTAATTCAACCACAAGCATATTATAACTATTGAATTAAAGTCACTTAGACACTTAGAGGTCTAAAATTCAACGACAAGCATATTATAACTATTAAATTGAAGTCACTCAGAGGTCTAAAATTCAAACACAAGCATATTATAACTATTAAATTGAAGTCACTTAGAGGTCTAAAATGTTCAAAAATAGGTTGGCCTTGAAAATATATCATTACAAACCAAAATACTATAGAGAGGCACCCCTAACCCCATGCATTGTATAATTAGACAACCGAAAAGTCGTATTACCAAAGAAGGAACTTTATGTACAGGGTGTCCCACGAAACATAAAAGTATCAAGACAATATAAGGGTCGTCTTTAATCTTTGAAATAATTTGCGACATTTATTTGTTAATTTAATCTTAAAGTAAAATTATAGAGTTAATAAAAGTCATAGATAAATAAATAAACATAGATAGCTTATGTACGCAAAATAACCAAGAATTGTACAGTCCGCGAATTCATACTTCTAGAGGTCAAAGTATACTTCAATGATAAGCGGGGTGGTTTGGTGTTTTAATGGATTTCGATCATAATAATTAAACCACTCAGGAGTGAATTTTATTTCACTGAGCAATATACAGGGTGTCCCAATAAACATGGGAATTCAGTGACGAATTCGATATCGTCTTTTCAAATAATTCTTTGATTTATTATAGTGATACCTACTGAGAAAGCTGTAATTTGTAAGAGTTTCGTCTGCTATGTTCACATTTTGTTTGTTTATGTTTTGACTGCATACGGTTGTAAAACAAGAAAATTGCAGTATACAAACAGAGTAAACTTGTCCGTCTACACTTTTCATCCTGCGGAGACATTATAGACACATCTTTGCAGTCTTTTACCCTTTTCATAAAATGAACTCTAGCAGACATAATAATATTATGGCTTTTGAAATTAGGTATTACAATGCTAATTCATAACAAAGACGATATCGAATTCGTCACTGAATTCCCATGTTTTTTGGGACACCCTGTATCATATTGACAAGAACTGAAGAAGGACATGAGAAAAACTAAACCAACTTAAATTTCTCTCTACAAAACTCATGTACACCACAAGTACTCAATGAAATAAGAACAGCCAATGTTCACAACCAACCTAGTTAATCTATATAATAGGAATATCTTTAAAACATCTCTGTACATTTACATCTTTCAAGATGAAAAATGACGTCTTATGCGCAATCTATCTTTATCTATGATAATATCAAAATATCCCTGATCTTGGCTTCTCCAAAATGTGGTCTGCTGTTTTGTCCTTTCAATATTACCAAAATTCTATATATCCCAGCACAAAAAGGTAGACGACATTTTGGAAATTTCGTTTCAAAAATCTTACTTGTTAAAACAGATTTACGACTGAATGTCACAAATAAATTCAACGCCAAAGACGACTTAGAATTTGTCTTGCTATACCGTTATATTTTGTGGGACACCCTGTAGGTAAATTTAAGAACCATAGTTCATCCAAAAGGATCAATAAAAAATTATTATTTATAAAAAAGAGTTATTAGCGTTTTAAGCTCTAAATATCAAATACCAAATTTGATATCTAAATATATGATATTTATATTTTGTTAGTAATAATATCAATGGCACGCAGATCCTGGTTAAAAGATCAAAGGTTCTTTTGACTTCAGATCCCATTTTTATCCATTACATGTAGACTTTTCGTATTTGCTATTGCATACTTTATGGTTTTGTTGAAAGATCAAAATATAAATATTCCTATACAGAAAGGTTCCAATACGCGTGGTAATATAATCATTCGACATCATTAACATTCATTTTTTTATATATGTATACTTTATAACACATTCGTAAACCAATTTTTCAAATAAATAAAGCTCAAGAATGTCCCCGAGGAAAAACACTCTCTCGAAATATCCTTTGCATTGTTTTTCTAAAAACTGTTAGGAAACCCGTGAACAGGTAATATAAATTAACAAAAAACAAAAAGTCTTTTATCAGCTCAGTAAACAAAAATCGATTTTTCCATTGAAATGTCAGCTTTAAATATTACCCCCCCCCCCCCGGCAATCTCGGTTTAATTGAAAAATTTAAAAAGTTTCAGAAAATATTCTTTTTTTTGGTTTGTATAAAAATCATATTAAACTTGCACAAATATGTTAAATATTTACACAGAAAAAAGTTGTGTGCCCTTTTATTTTATCTAGATTTTTTTTTGCAATGTAGTTATGAACATTTTGGCCTTTCGAAACATGTATGTATTAGTGATAGGCGAAGTTTTATTCCTAATTTTTTTGGGTTGTTGAACAATCTTTATAAAATTATTTACAAATAAAATTGGTTTGATCCTATTTTTATTTAAATGTTTCACCTTAAACAAATGACTGTTGAGTTTAGTCTTCTGTATTAGTAAGAGCAACAATTTTAGTTATTCTTCTGATCATTTCCTCAGCAGGAACGGGAAGCAAAAGCACCTCCTGAACTTTTCCAAGATTGTCATTTGCAGTCTCCTTATCCTCTCCCTCCCTAGCATCAGAAACATGATGAAGAATCTTGTTAAGTGTTCTGGAGCTGTCATTATTGTTCTCTCCTTTTACATTTAAAGATGCAGTAACTTCATTTATGACAAATTTAACAAATTCATTTTTACTGCTTTCCTGATCTATCTCGTATAGAGAAATCTCCATTAACCTGTTAAGCTTTTCAGTAATTTTTGATTCCAACGTTTTAGTTTCGTTGAATCGCTGAAATATTGGATTTGAAGTGCAACCTTCAGAATTACTTCTGGAATCCTCTGAAATGTCATCATCCGATTCCACGTCTTGATCAAAACTTGTTAGAGCAAATAGGTTTACATTTTTATGTGTTTGGACTTGTACTTCATTATTTAATTCATGCTTTGGATCAATAGAAGGGATTATTGTGAGATTATGCTGATTTTCTTCTATTTCAATTGGGCAGAGGTCAGGCATGTTTTCAGAACAAACACTTTCAGTTCTATCTCTTTTTTCAAAGTGTTTATTATCTTTAGGATTATTTTGCCAAGGAGGCTCTTTAGATATTTCTAACGATGCCGCACTGTTTTCTATATTAACATCATCAACTGCAATTTCTGTATCTTCAATTTGTTCATTTAAATTCTCAGTCTTAGCTTTTTCCTTTAATATCTTCGAAACAATACTATTTTTATCATCAATCATTGATTTTTTCTTCATTTTCACAGATCTATATTCATCAGTGTCTTTAATCACTTCTGTAAAGCTTCGATGAAGAGAAAACTTTTTCTGTTTAATATCTAGTTCTGCATGAGAAATAGGTGATGTATCGAGGAGGACTTTCCTCTCAAGCGTATTTTGAATCTTCGACTCGTCTTGCTTTGATTCAGATTCTTCAGCTTGTTCTTTCAAGTCCTCTGAAAGTGAATCGAACACAGACCCATCTGATGTTCCTCGCCTGGTTCTAGAGCCTGAGCTAACTCTTGTAAACCTTTTCACCTTTCTGCTCTCTTTGTTACGTTCTATACGAGGTGGGCTTTGAACCCCCATTTCTAGATGCTTTTTATTTACAGAGTTCGAATTGTAATGTATTTTTGATTTAGGCTCAGGAGATAAAAATGTCACATGAACCCCTTCTTTGCTCCGACCCCTACTTCTGGATCTGGAATTTTCTTCTGTTTGAGAATGCTTCGGTTTGTTCTCTGCAAAATATTGCAAACCTTCCAGATGTAACATATCTAAAACATCCTCTGCTGATCCAGCTTCTACTAGGATATTCAAAACTGTTCTTACTTTTCTCTGCAGGGTTTCATTGTTTTCATATCCTGGTGCATCACAAAACATCTTTATATTTTTATTAATAATATCTATAACATTGTCATCAGCTTCTGCTAAACTTTGGGAAAAATCTTTGTTAATAAGAGACTCCAAGTTTGTGATTTCTTTCGTAAATTTATCCAGATTCATCTTTCTCAGTGTCATCACAACCTCAACAACATCAACCGATGTTCCCAGTACGTTAAGAACTTGTCTCACCAACTGTTGATACTTGGTTTCTGTCTGGAATATAGGAGAATGTAGAAGAGCTTGTATATTCTTGTTGATATTATGAAGAATTTCTTCACACTCCTCCTTATCTAATTCAAGACTATTTACGTGTGAGGCCTCTGCGCCTGTATTTGTGATCAAATCTGCTGAAGCCTGTGTAAACTGAGTTGAAACAGAATTTACACAAATTGACTCATTTCCCTGGCCTGATGCCAGGTTTATACTTTCTACATTCATTCTGACGCAAGTATCTGTATTTGGATTCAAAGTTTTCTCTTTTTCTTTTTCTAATGTAGTCTCCATATTTGAATTTTTCAGAAAGTTGGTTACAGTCTTCACTTCAGGAGTTTTCAATTTATCAGATTTAAGTACTGCTTTACTTGAGGATTTTGTTACTATTGCATATTCATATGCTTTCATGTCTGCAACGTTTTCATAAACTGTATTTCTCATAGTATTTTGTGTATTAGTCTTATCTGCTTTAGGAGTGTCTTTGCAAGTTCTCTCCACTATAATTTCTTCTGTTTTAGTATCTTCCATCAAAGTTTCAACAAAAGAAAATTCCTTTAATTCTTTTTCTTCTAATTTACTGTATTTCCCTGAACTTTTCATCATGACACTATCCTGTAATTCGAGATGGGCATCGTTTTGTGAAGGAACAACATTTTTAAAAACGAACGAAATTTTTTGTGAATGACGGTGTTGCTAAGAAAAAAAATATACGATGGGTGAACAAGTTGGATCGTTCAGAGAAATGAAAAAAACATAGTTTTTAAAAAACAAAAGAAAAAAAAACAAAAAAATTTGATATCAATCATTCAAACGAACTTGAAAAAACTATAGTTTTTTTACTGAACAAACTATTTTTGGAACAAACTGCTTGAAAAACCATAGTTTTTTACTGAACAAACTATTTTTTCCGGCAAACTTTTGAAAAAACTATCGTTTTTTACTTAACAAGCAATTTTATTGAACAAACGATTTTTTGAAGAACGAGTGAAATTAATATTTTTAAACGATTGTAAAAAACGGAACGAATAGGGTTGTTCACGGACGATGAATGAAGGAAATGAAAAAAGCCAAACATGTCCCTCTCTACCTGTAATACACTTTCCTTTGCTGTAATATCGTTCACTGAATTTAACACAAGGGCACTTTCCTTTGTTTTATTATCTGTCACTTCCACTTCAGATTCAGTTGAAGCACATTCAGTTGCTTTTGTATTGAACACTTCCACTTCAGTTTCAGTTGTAGGACATTCCTTTATTTCAGTATTGACCACTTTCACTTCAGTTTCAGATATTGTACATTCCTTTATTTCAGTATTGAACACTTCCACTTCAGGTTCAGTTGAAGCACATTCATTTGTTTCAGTATTTTCCACTTTTAGTTCAGGTTCAGCTATTGCACTTCCATTTATTTCAGTATTGACCACTTTAGTATTGAACACTTCCACTTCAGTTTCAGCTATTGCACATTCAGTTGCGTCAGTATCTCTCACCTTCACTTTAGTTGCAGTGTTTGTACATTCCTTTATTTCAGTACTGAACACTTCCACTTCAGGTTCAGTTGAAGCACATTCATTTGTTTCAGTATTTTCCACTTTTATCTTAGTTTCATCTATTGTACTTGAATTTGTTTCAGTATTGACCACTTCAGTTTTAGCTAAGCAAATTTCCTTTGGTTCAGTATTGACCATGTCCACGTCAGTTTCAGCTATGGCACTTTCCTTAAGTTTACCATTAACCATTACAGTTTCAGCTATGGTACTTATCTGTGCTTCAGTACAAACCAATTCCACTTTAGTTTCAGCAATAGCACTTTCCTGTTCTTCAGAATTGACCAATACCACTTTAGCATTAGCATTGTCAACTGTATTTTTAGCAATGGCACTTTCTTCTACAATACTTTCATCTGGTTTATTGATGCAAATTATATTAGTATCTGTGCTACTTTGCTGTGCTACACTTTCCACTGTTTTAATATTATGAACTGCACTTTTAGCTATGTAAATTTTCCCTAAAACACTTGCATTTTCATCGATATTGACTACAGTACTTTTATCTATGATACTGTCCTCTCCAACATATTTTTTGTCTCCAGTATTGTCCACTAAACATATGTTTCTTTCAGTCCCCTGAACTTTTTTTGCTTTAGTATAATCCTGCACATACTGTTGCGTGTTTTCCTGTTCTGTAATAGTTTTATCTTTTTTTTCAAATTCGAGAATAGTATTAAATCCTTTTGTAAGTTTAGTAGGGCTTAATTCTTTTGGAACATCAAAAGCTGAATGAAGTTGATAATTCTTTGGATTTGTTGAAATCTTATTATCTGGTTCATGCATCTTATTTACAAATTCCTCATCCTCTTTGCATTCAGTATTTTTTCCAAAATACATTGTATTATTTGAATTTTGACAAACTATCTCTATGCTCTCACTACCTGATGCACTAAACACCCGCACTAGCTTGGTCCCGACCTGCCGGATTGCAATGGATTGGAGGTTTCTAGCGGTCAGCTTCTGAAACAGCTGGTACTTGTTGGCACAACTTCCAACCTGGGTTAGTACATAGGAAACATTTTCCTGGATGATGTTGCTGACAGCGTACTCGGGAGATTGGGTGATCCTCATTACATTGATACTGATGAAATCCAGCATACATTCCAGTGATACATCTAAATATGGTAAACATTATCTAAAAAGGCAATTATGTATTTGCTATAATGTTTCTAAAAAATAAGTAAGTTTAAAAGGTTAATTATTTAAAAATATCATCACTGAAACATTTCTTTTTGAACAAATAATCTGTGTTAAATAAAACCTCTGTCTGAATAAGCAATAAAAGATGTAAACAACTTAGAAGTGTAAACTGAACTTTCATTTCTCATCCTTTTATCTTTAATTTACTTTGAGTGACTTTAACACCCCCCCCCCCCCAAGGAATGTTTAAAAGAATATACACCACTACAGAATAAAATTTTAAAGAATTATATTAAATCTTGTTTTTCATATTTGTGGTTTCTAATCGTGTATTAAGTGTTTATCCAGGAAAACAAATTGTGAAGA
>NW_019396484.1:467298-477098 GCF_000591075.1 Eurytemora carolleeae | reverse complement strand
AAAAATGGAATTGCTTGGTAAATTTGATACACAAGGAAATGCCAAAAAATGCAAGGCAAACAAAAGTTTTCGCTCAAAGGTTTTTAAATTCGACTGGAAACCCAAGAGCTAACTAAAGTCCAGACAGATCACTGTATAACTGAAGAATATTCCTACCCACAGCGCTTGGTCCCTTAATCTTTCCTTGCAGTAGCACTCTGTCTTTTTACCCCATATTGATTTCCTTGAAGGAGAATTGGTGTTCTTTCCAGAAATTGTCTAAACTGAACTTAAGATATTATAGATGTCCATTTTTGTTGAGGTGGGAGGTTGTACCTAATTATCCTACTAAGACTGCGCTAAGATTGTCTAAAAATTGAGAGTAAAAGGTTAGGACTGGAATTAACAAGATCAGGGGGGTGCTGCTTGAAATTAAACTCATTTTGCCTGGCTCAATTTGCACCCCAAGGGTTAACAGTAATTTTAAAGAAAAATTTAAATGATCGTTTAAACATCTATCATCAACCTTCTAAACGCAGGGTGTCCAAGAAAAAGACTATTGTAGGGAATGTTCAACAGGGTGTTCAAAAATGTTTTATATTGCTATGTTCTCTCGGGTGCTCAAGAAAGTACTGTTATTTTTTATGTTCCATATTCCAAAAAAATATCCTATTCTACAAGATATACAGGTACATGACCAGTAGCCAAATAAACATGGGAATAATTAATTTGTCTTATACTTCTTCACTTTTTTTCTTTTCTTCCTTTATTTTTCTTCTACATTCTTTAAATAAAAAATTTATGTAAATAAAAGCTTGTGATGGCGTGGAAGCAACGGATTTAATCAATCTCATCAAAACGTTAAATTAAGTTGTAAAAAGCTGAAATTTAAGAATTGAACACATTTGTTAGATGGAAGATACATATTTTTGTTCTTTGTCAAATCCAAATCAAATCAAATAATGTTTTTCATAGAATAAACAAAAGAATGCCTGTTGTTGTTTTTACTACTACTTCAAGTTTTATTGAAAGTATTTTTTTTACTGCAATATTTTTTCGGTTTTTTGCCAGACTGCATTTGAAAATTAAAACCTTTTTGATAAATTAGATTAATTTGATCCGGACTGTAGACATAACTTAATTCACAGCGGTACCCTTTAACTTTTGTCGTTGAAGAATGAATGAGATATCATACATTTTAGAACTAAAAATTGATTATTTTCCATCGTGGTTCATCTGTAAAAGTGATTTGCGGATTATTGATGCAGAGACAATGAAGGAACGTATTCGGATATTCTATCTATCTATATATCTATCTATCTATCTATCTATCTATTTATCATATAACTATCTTCTATCCATCTACCAATAATTAATAGTACAAATATATATCTATTTTATCTCCTAATTACTGAATCGTATTATCTGGGATTCAAACAAATCATAAAAAATGTTTAAACAAATATTTCAGAAATTTGATAATTATACCTGGAAAAAAATGTACACATTTATTATTTTTGAAAATCCATTTAATCTGTGAATCTGCAAAAATGAAATGAATGAAAAAATATTGGTTTGAAAAGCAACAATTAAACGCTAAATATGTTAGAAGAAAAGCGCGAAGCACCCTGTCTAGTAAATACATTTTTGGCTATATTTGGCTTGTCTCTTTGTTGGTTTGTCATGGTTTGTCTGTTTCAAATTATCCAAAATCGTCAAAACAGCTGAGTCGATCAGTCCCGAAAAAAATGATGATGGCAAAGAAAAGCGGAAAAGTATAAGACGTAGTATCTGTAATTTTGCTTTCAATATCGTTTTCTATATAATGCGTATAACACTTCTATTTATAAAACGATGGACTAGAAGATTGCGTATTAAAGAATCCTATTCTGACCATATCAGACTTTTCAATTATACTTTAACCAGACAAAAAAGCGACCAAAGCTAGGAGCAAACATTTTAGTTTTAGAGAGCCCCAACCTTCCCCTTGTGGATTATCCTGGGCTATAGATGCGTTCAGTTTCAAGAAATTAAATTACTTTTTTGTCTTTCATTGAAAATCTTTAAGTTTACAGAGTTGTTTATGTTTATTTTTCAATAGATACGCATCCGCCGACAATACTTTTCAATAGATACGCATCCGCCGACAATACTTTTCAATAGATATGCATCCACTGACAATACTATTCAATAGATATGCATCCGCCGACAATACTTTTCAATAGATACACATCCGCCGACAATACTTTTCAATAGCTACGCATCCGCCAACAAAACTTTTTAATAGATATGCATCCGCTGACAATACTTTTCAATGGATACGCATCCTCCGACAATACTTTTCAATAGATATGCATCCGCCGACAATACTTTTCAATAGATACGCATCCGCCGACAATACTTTTCAATAGATACGCATCCGCCGACAATACTTTTCAATAGATATGCATCCGCCGACAATACTTTTCAATAGATATGCATCCGCTGACAATACTTTTCAATAGATATGCATCCGCCGACAATACTTTTCAATAGATACACATCCGCTGACAAGACCTTTCAATAGATACACATCCGCCGACAAAACTTTTCAATAGATACGCATCCGCCGACAAAACTTTTCAATAGATACACATCCGCCGACAAAACTTTTCAATAGATGTGCATCCGCCGACAATACTTTTCAATAGATACGCATCCGCCGACAAAACTTTTCAATAGATACGTATCCGCCGACAAAACTTTTCAATAGATATGCATCCCCCAACAATACTTTTCAATAGATACGCATCCGCCGACAATACTTTTCAATAGATACACATCCGCCGACGATACTTTTCAATAGATATACATCCGCCGACAATACTTTTCAATAGATACGTATCCGCCAACAAAAAATAAATAAGAGAAGAGGCGAAAAATTTATAATTAGTCAAATTGTGAAAGTCAAGGCTTGCAAAGACCTAGCTGCGAGCCATGGTTTCAAAATCTGATTGACAAATATTCAAATTCAACATTTTTTTAAATGTTTTTTTTTAAACTATGATATCTATGGTTAGACCCATACAATTGTAAATAGGAAGACGACTGAAAGAAGACACATTACATTGCTTGAATGTCGTCTTTGTCTTCAGCAGTTTTATGGGGTTCACTGTACTTAAAGTTATATGCTGATAAAATCCTGTAAGGTGAACTTTTCATATGAAGACAGGTATTTCTAAATATTCCAATTAAAGAAACAATCAAGCAGTCTTTTTTTTGTTGCCCGTTGCACAGCAGAATGTTTATTTTTGAGGTTTAAACTTTTCATAAACAAACAGCTGAGCCGATTGGCTAATTTTGTTGTGGAAATCATACGTAGCTCAGCACCCTAGGACAACCGCCCTGCTCGACAATCAATTTAAAAAATTACTCTCCGAAAACATGTAAGTTTATCAAAATTTACTGGAATATTGCATAAAAATCTGCGAAAGTAATAATAGCATAATTATTTAAATCTTTCTGCTTTACCTTAAATAGTCTTCTCTATCTTGAATCATTCTAGGACACGGCAATACTATAAAAGGCTTTGAACAATAAATATTTTGTTAGAAAAAGTTCCATTTGATAACCTTGTAAGGAATTGTATACGAATATGGTTCCACTGGGTACAGGATGAAATCCATTAGCAAGATATCCTTGAAACCATGCGACACAATACAGCTGTATCTCAATCAAATTTGGCGGGACGGCGCCATTTTATCCAATATGGCCGCCCATTCCTATTGTTTTTTAATCATCTTTTGAAACAATCAAGAGACAAGGTTTAGAATTTGTTCAGTCAGGCTTTATCATCGCTTTAACTATGAAAGGTGTCACAATCAATGCCAAAAAATATCTTCTACAAAAATCAAGATTAAAAATGTTGTAAGATTATTTCATAAATGAAGAGGAGAGGGCCAACTGAAAAATATTATTTATAAAGACTAACAACTCTCCAGTTTGCTTAAGGGGTGCAGTTATGGGCTTTCCTTAAAATTCCTTAACTCAGAAAGAGTATAATCAAGGAACACAGGGAACAATCCCATATACCTTTCCTCCTACAAACCTCCTAATCTCTCTCCTACCTGCTCCACAACTTGATGTCACAAGAACTATTTGGAAAGGCCTTAAAGCGTAGAAACAATAAACAAGAAGAAAATAGAAAACCAAACAGGAAAAGGCAAAAATGGAAGGGAATTTCTAATGTCAAGCTGTACACTTTTAAATTTTCCAACAGCGAATGTAGACAGCATTAGTCCTAACCTAACCTGACTGGACTATACGACTGAATGCATATAAAGTACAATTGGGATCTTAGGTGTTGAACAATGCATATAAGATATCTTATGTTCCTTTCTCGAGAAATTGATATAAAACTGTGTCAAATTTATACGAAAATTGTATATATATGAATTTTGGTATAAATTTGTCACAGTTTTATATCAATTTTTAGAGACAGGAACATCAGATAGATGTTTTATATGTATTGTTCAACACCTAAGATTCTCAGGTGTCATCCTATACCCCCTTTCATTTTTCCTGTACAGTCCCTTTAAAGATTAATTTCAATGTGAAAGTAGTGTATTTGAATCTATAATCAGCATGATATATATCCTTGTCTATTTGTCTATCCATATACTACACGTTGGATGATTTATTGAAAATATTTAGTGAGATATATACCCTGTACACCCTACCCACAGATAATTGATTGTTTAGGATTAAAATACCGAGGCTCTACTTCCGTTTTTGGTTCTACAGGGTGTCCAGAGGAAAAAATACTTTTTATTGCAACATTTACATAATTAGCAACACATACTTTTTACGCAGTAAATGTATTTAGTGTCGCTGACATTTATTTTGAAGCTTTTAAACCTGCAACCTGCATTATATATGTTTTGTGCATTCATATATATTATGTCGATTGAGGATTTGATGCTGTAGGAACAGATCTTTCAGGGGGTTCAAAGCACACGGTTCCCTATTTTCATACAGTTCTAGCTCTAGTTAAATTCCTAGGGGTCAGTCAAGTGAAGGTAAAAGTATGAAATATAAAGGATAGAAGGAGTTCATAAATTCTTGAAATGTACATTCAATACAAATGTAAATTCAAGTGTGCTACTTCCACTCTTGCAAACTTAATGTTTTAGAAAACTTCAGGGTTTATACTTTTTTACAAAAAAGCATCATTTCTTTTTATGTTTAAGAAACTAAAAAGTTTAAACTTTAAAAGAATTATTTAAAGAAAAGAATTTACCCCTGTTCCCATTTTTTCTTCATCTTTTTGTAAATAGTTTGGTTGAGTTACCGTAAAGAAAATAAACTTAGTACTGCTCAGGCTGAGTTTTGATTCCTCTAAGAAAAGGCACTTTAAATGTAAACAAATATATGACAGTTTTTAGTGAATTTTCCATGATCAGGAGATTCCTGGTATATCAGGAGATTCCTGGTATATTTTCCATGATCAGGAGATTCCTGGTGTATTTTCCTTATTCAGGAGATTCCTGATGTATTTTCCTTGATAAGAAGATTCCTGATGTATATTCCTTGATAAGAAGATTCCTGGTGTATTTTCCTTAATCAGGAGATTCCTGATGTATATTCCTTGATAAGAAGATTCTTGATGTATATTCCTTAATAAAAAGATTCCTAGTGCATATTCCTTTATCAGGAGATTCCTGATGTATATTCCTTGATAAGAAGATTCCTGATGTATTTTCCTTGATCAGGAGATTCCTGATGTATTTTCCTTGATAAGAATATTCCTGGTGTACATTCCTTGATACGAAGATTCCTGATGTATTTTCCTTGATCAGGAGATTTGTGATGTATATTCCTTAATCAGGAGATTCCTGATGTATTTTCCTTGATAAGAAGATTCCTGAACTATAATTCCTTGGTATGAATGACAGAGCATATTTAAATTTAGTTGAAAGCTTCTGTTCTACGTTTATCTGTTCATCTCATCATCACTTGGGTTAACTCTTTCATAGTTAGTGCTACTGTGTGCAGTTTATCTGATTTGGTTTGGTTTGCTTCTATCAGATGGATTTGGTTTGGTTTGGATAATGAGTTTAATTGACAAGGTACACCTGATATATGTGGAATGTGAGGATAACACGTGTTAAACTTATACATGTTTCAACCCACACGGGGATTTAAATGTCCTAATTTTAAACAAATTTTCTATTATTAATTTAGCTGTTTCTTATTAATTATATATACTTATTATATATATGAGCTTTCCATTTCACTTTGTTTGATGGCCATGATTTAAAAATTGCCAGACTTTCTGGGAAACAGCAAGGGCATACTTAAACCTAGTCAGTTTACCGTGATGTCCTCCCAGATAGATCTAGTAAGTTACCGTGATATCCTGCCAGATAGATCTAGTTAGTTTACCGTGACATTCTACCAGTTAGATCTAGTTAGTTTACCGTGACATCCTTCCTGATAGATCTAGTTAGTTTACCGTGATATCCTACCAGATAGATCTAGTTAGTTTACCGTGACATCCTGCCAGATAGATCTTATTATTTTACCGTGACATCCACCCAGTTAGATACAGTTAGTTTACCGTGACATTCTTCCAGATAGATCTAGTTAGTTTACCGTGACATCCTGCCAGATAGATATAGTTAGTTTACCGTGACATTCTGCCAGTTAGATCTAGTTAGTTCACCGTGACATCCTGCCAGATAGATCTTATTATTTTACCGTGACATCCACCCAGTTAGATACAGTTAGTTTACCGTGACATTCTTCCAGATAGTTATAGTTAGTTTACCGTGATATTCTGCCAGATAGATCTAGTTAGTTTACCGTGACATCCTGCCAGATAGATCTAGTTAGTTTACCGTAACATCCTGCCAGATAGATCTTATTATTTTACCGTGACATCCACCCAGTTAGATACAGTTAGTTTACCGTGACATTCTTCCAGATAGTTATAGTTAGTTTACCCTGATATTCTGCCAGATAGATCTAGTTAGTTTACCGTGACATCCTTCCTGATAGAGCTAGTTAGTTTACCGTGATATCCTACCAGATAGATCTAGTTAGTTAACCGTGACATCCTGCCAGATAGATCTAGTTAGTTCACCGTGACATCCTGCCAGATAGATCTTATTATTTTACCGTGACATCCACCCAGTTAGATACAGTTAGTTCACCGTGACATTCTTCCAGATAGTTATAGTTAGTTTACCGTGATATTCTGCCAGATAGATCTAGTTAGTTTACCGTGACATCCTGCCAGATAGATCTAGTTAGTTTACCGTAACATCCTGCCAGATAGATCTTATTATTTTACCGTGACATCCACCCAGTTAGATACAGTTAGTTTACCGTGACATTCTTCCAGATAGATCTAGTTAGTTTACCGTGATATCCTGCCAGATAGATCTAGTTAGTTTACCGTGACATTCTGCCAGTTAGATATAGCTAGTTTACCTTGACATCCACCCAGTTAGATATAGTTAGTTTACCGTGACATCCACCCAGTTAGATACAGTTAGTTTACCGTGGCATCCTGCCAGATAGATCTAGTTAGTTTACCGTGATGTCCTGCCAGATTTCTCTAATTAAACAAATATAATATTTAGAATTAATGAAAGTGATTAGACAGAATCGATTGTTACCACGTATACAGGTGGGTGCAATTATAATATTTTCAGTAGGTAGCTGCAATCAATATTTATTTACATATTTTTTTTATGTTCATGAAGTATTTATCATGTTATGAGCTCGTTGAAATCGGTTTATTAAAGGGACTGTGGACGTAATTTTAAGTCAACCTTCATTTATAAAGTGATATGTCCAATTCACAAAGGTCCCTTTTTTTACCTCTCTTTGAGCAACGATGAGGAGTTAATCTTCGTTTTTCTATCTTGACAGTTTTAAATTCTAACAACATTCATCTCCCACTGCAAAAAATTCGCAAGCAACTTTTATACAGAATCGCAATTAAAAATAATCAATTTTTAAGATTGAAAAAGCTAGATACAATTTGTGCTCAGACATAAAAGTAAAAGGGTACTGTTGTGAATCGGACATCAAAGAGAGTGTCCGCGAAAAATGAAAGGGGGTATATATGCTTTCATTGAAATATATTCGATGGTGATTGCTTATAATCTTACTTCTATGTGTTGTGTCTATATAAGGAGAAAATTGTTAAAAACAATTCATACCGAAGAACGTAGCGTCCATACAAAATCAGAAAGTTGCAATATTTGACATTTCATAATATCTTTTATTTCATCACCCATTTTTTTAAAAACCTCCCTACCAACCTTTATTCTAACCCTGATAAGTCAGCTTTCAAACCACTTTATTGGACAAGATATGTTTGAAGTATAAACTGGATTCAATTTATAATCATGTTTTTCAGGAGCAGTATAGATTGAGACTATCTTCCTCTATGGCTTACCCTGGGCATTCGTGATTTTAGCTAGAACCTATTTTACTGATGGCCCAACAGAAATTTAATTTTTTTAATAATAGTTTATATTTATTTTATATTTAATGTTCATTTAGATCTGCACATAAACTTTAAATAATAAATCCTTCAAAAATCGCTTCACTAAACTTTTTGGCAATATTTTAAGAAAACCAGTGAGAGCAATTAGTTGTTTCCATTTTGGAAAACTTTTTCGTAAAAAAAAATGTTTGCAAAAGTTATCTTTTTTTGCTATTATACCAGAATTTTCACAAATTTTCACACAAAAAATGGAATTGCTTGGTAAATTTGATACACAAGGAAATGCCAAAAAATGCAAGGCAAACAAAAGTTTTCGCTCAAAGGTTTTTAAATTCGACTGGAAACCCAAGAGCTAACTAAAGTCCAGACAGATCACTGTATAACTGAAGAATATTCCTACCCACAGCGCTTGGTCCCTATATGTTTTGTGCATTCANATCTATTCATTTATTCATCTTAGAATTAATCTATTCAGTTCATCTATTCATTTATTCATCTTAGAATTAATCTATTCAGTTCATCTATTCATTTATTTATCTTAGAATTAATCTATTCAGTTCATCTATTCATTTATTCATCTTAGAATTAATCTATTTAGTTCATCTATTCATTTATTCATCTTAGAATTAATATATTCAGTTCATCTATTCATTTTATTGTTTCGCGAGTAATGTTTAAGATAATTAAAATTGTGATGATGAATGGTGAATATACTAAATATTAAAAAAAAAGAATTTAAGAAAGAATGAATTTGGTTGTTTACATATATAAAGTAGTAATCTCTGTTTGTCTGTTTGTTTGTATTTCCGAACATAATTCATGATTTAAGTTGAGTGATAAATAACTAAAATCTAAATTTACGATAGAGCACAGGTAAACGGCAGGAGTAGCTATAAGTATTGAGTATTAAATACCCTGTGTAGTGGGTAACCCGGGTTCACAAGCTAGTATATTAAACATTGAAAGGATGTATAGGGTTAATATACTAAAGATAGAAAGGATATATAGGGTTAATATACTAAAGATTGAAAGGATGTATAGAGTTAAAATACTAAAAATTGAAAGGATGTATAGGGTTAATATACTAAAGATTGAAAGAATAGATAGGGTTAATATATACTAAAGATTGAAGGATGGATAGGGTTAATATACTAAAGATTGAAAGAATAGATAAAATTAATATACTAAAGATTGAAAGGATGAAAAGAGTTAATATACTAAAGATTGAAAAGATAGATAGGGTTAATATACTAAAAATTGAACGGATGTATAGGGTTAATATACTAAAGATTGAAAGGATGGATAGTGTTAATATACTAAA
>NW_019396484.1:334210-466823 GCF_000591075.1 Eurytemora carolleeae | reverse complement strand
GGGGGGGGGGGGGAGGGGTATTAAAAAGACTTAGGTGGGATAGGAGGGGAGTGGAGTAAGTTGACCATTTACATGTGGTTGTGGGCATATAGACAATTTTCGACCTCTTAAAATATGCAAAAATCGGTCTTCACTTCCTTTCCCCATCGTTCACCTTCCTTTTCCACTTCGCCCCCTTCTTCCGCCTCCCTCTCATTCCCCTTTGCCCCCCCCCCCTGCTGTAAATAATGAAAAGGAAAGGTTGTGAACTGTGTGCCTAGTATGACTAGTTCATTAAGCGCGAATTCTTCACAATTCTCAATATTTGTATGAGCGCGTAATTTAGACACTATTCACTGGTTAACCAGGGGACAACAGGGATAGATAGATATGAGAGTTTCAAGGCAGGGAAGGAAGGAGGGAGGGATTAATGCATTTTGCTGATGGGATGGAAACATTTATTGATGAGGAAGGATGGAGGAATGAATGAGGAAATATAAGTTTAAAAAAAAAACATTACAGTTAAAAAGAAAGTAGAGTGGATTGCGGAATACTAGATGGAAAAATTTAAGGGAAATGAGAGTAGCTATATGAATGGAAACGAATGGATGGTAGGATTTGAGGTAAAGCAGATACAGGGTTACCCACAAAAGAATGAGACTTCAGAGACAACTGTAGTGAATTAATCCTATACAATATGTTTCTTTATATTTAAGATTCCTAGCAAATGTAAATTTGTTTCTTTCTTTGATGTATATTATTAAATAAACCATTAAAATACTTTATTTCACGCAGATGACTTAATTTAATCTTGGTATCGTCATATTTTAATTGTTTCTGGTCGTCTTTACGGTATTATTCTTTGTGGGTAACCCTGTAGCTGGATGAGAAGGTTATAAGGGTATGTGGTTGAGAAGGCATGGAGGAGGGGGAGGGGGGTTAAGAATGACGCACATAATTATAAAGTCCTCAAATCCTGTAGCTGGATGAGGAGAATGAAAGGGTATGTGGATGAGAAGGTGGAGGGGGNTTCATTGAAACTGCTTTTCAACATAATTAGCTTAAATCATGCGACATACTTAAATTCCGCTATAAAATATGGGCGGAGGTAGATTAACTGCATTATATTTATTATATTTATTATTTATATTGAGTTGAGATTTGTTAGAATATAGGAAGAAGGTAGATTAACTGCATTATATTTATTATATTTATTATTTATATTGAGTTGAGATTTGGACTTTGTGTCCTTTAAAACCAGAGTTTTAAGTCTGGTTTAAATATTGCCTATGTGGCATTTAGAATCAGAGAATTAGTCCTGTCTTGGTAACGAGTAGACCTGGATAGGTACGTATTGAGTAATATTGTTATGGAGTAGGTATGTGCTACATGCTTATCTACCTGTAGAGAATACCCTACTCCAGAATGGTTTTTTCAAACTCGTATCTATCTAGGTACAACTCAGATTCTCTTGACTATCAATGTCAACATACAGCTACAATCCCGTGAACTATCAACGCCACTACAAATGTCTCAACTAGGACAGGATCCTTAACCTGTTTATCAACACAGAGAACGATTACAATCTCTCAGTTAACAGTACGGAGTCTCTATATCAACTAATGCATTTGAGGTTTATATGTTACAAGTTAAAGTTAATAGACCTAATTACAATTCCTTCGTCGTTATCTATATCACATGATTAAGACCATTGTATTACACATTTACAACACAGATAAAATAAGCACAATTAAGATGTACGTCTTTATATATCACATGATCATTCATAATCATGCTACGTATTCATTAGGAGCGCAGTTCAAATGGATAATGGGTTTTACATAGAAGTTTATAAACATAGATAATCAATAGTGTACAACGTACTGCAGCTTTGCAGAATTTCATGTTACCCGATATTTATTACATAATACCCACCTAAACCTACCTACCTCTGCCTCCCTTCTTACCTATTTAGTTACATACCTATCTACCTGCCATACCCTATATATAATTCTACCTATCTACCTACCTACCTACTTACTTTGTAAAATACCTACCTACCTATCTACCTACCTACCTACTTACTTTGTAAAATACCTACCTACCTATCTACCTACTTACCTACTTACTTTGTAAAATACCTACCCACTACCCATCAATCCATGTTACCCTGTAGTCTGTATAATTTCTAAAAACCTAACTAAAAATACAACCTGACAACTTAAGAGCATCTTTGCACAGCGTCTCGTCTCAATTTAGCAAAAAATTCACTTTTTCACCGTTAATTTGGCAAATTTTGCAACAAGTTTTTACACATGACGTCCCGACTTTAGTACAGATGTTAGCTAACCTCGAAACTTGCAAATTCTGAAGGTTTAGTGATTTTATATTTTATTTTTCACAAAGAAACCAGATTTTATCTTTCTATCCTCTATCTATCCAAGCTATCTTTATAAGTATTTGTCTATCTATCTATATATCTATCTATCTATCTATCTATCTATCTATCTATCTATCTATCTATCTATCTATCTATCTATCTATCTATCTATCTATCTATCTATCTATCTATCTATCTATCNTATTTTTTTATTTTCTAGAACAAGGAATTTACGCTATTTCATATTTAGAAAATAAACTTTTAAAGTAAAATAAAATGAAAAAGAATGGATCAAAGATAAGTAAAAATTCACACAGAATAAAGTATAATATCAAGTATTTTTGCATTTCTTTGTTGAACAATTTTTACGTGATTTATTTTTTAAGGCGAATAAATGACTTAAGTATACCTACTTTAATGTTTTTAATTTGTTTTTAAAGTTCTTCCTTGAACTATGCGGACAAAAAGTCAGTAATTGAAATAATAACAGTGTTGGAACATCAGATCAATTAATTGCTAGAGTTAGAAAATTCGGGGAACGAAAACAAAATATGTCGGCGGCCTAAAATGATAAATATGTCGGCGGCCTAAAATGATAAAAAATCGACGGTTAAAAAACAAGGAAATTTCAAAGGCCTAAAATGTAAGTATGTTAGTGTAAAGCGGATGAAACAGCGTCTTCGTTTGTTTTTGTAAAATTCAAACCGACGTTTTTAAAGTTTGTACCCCCCTCCCCCAATCTCTAGCCTTATTCTAATTCAAATATTGGTACCTAACCCCTTATTAACCCTAGGGTGAGGGTGGGAGGGGTGTGGGGGTTGCAGATGACTAGTTAGCCACCTTAACTTTGTCGGTATTGGAATAGGGTTTGGGCTGAATTCAATCTAAATAGTTTTCAAATTACTGGTCGATTACACTCAACTAAAGGAAATTCTTTTCTTTAAACAAAACTGTTGTAGGTTTGATGTTCTTCTAATAGGGGTCAGTTTAACTATATACACACAATACAGTTCCTGGTTACCACAAGATAGATAAACCTTGGTAAACTGTAGTAGGTTTGATGTTCTTCTAATAGGGGGCAGTTTAACTATATATACACAATACAGTACCTGGTTACCACAAGATAGATAAACCTTGGTAAACTGTTGTAGGTTGGATGTTCTTCTAATAGGGGGTAGTTTAACTATATACACACAATATAGTACCTGGTTACCACAAGATAGATAAACCTTGGTAAACTGTAGTAGGTTTGATGTTCTTCTAATAGGGAGCAGTTTAACTATATACACACAATACAGTTCCTGGTTACCACAAGATAGATAAACCTTAGTAAACTGTTGATTAAAGGGACTGTATCCGAGTAGGTATGTTAAAAACTGTGATTAGTGGGACTGTATCCGAGTAATTATGATAAAAACTGTTATTAAAGGGACTGTATCCGATTAATTATGATAAAAACTGTGATTAGTGGGACTGTATCCGAGTAATTATGATAAAAACTGTGATTAAAGGGACTGTATCCGGTAGTTATGATAAAAACTGTGATTGAAGGGACTGTATCCGAGTAATTATGATAAAAACTGTGATTGAAGGGACTGTATCCGAGTAGTTATGATAAAAACTGTGATTGAAGGGACTGTATCCGATTAATTATGATAAAAACACTGTGATTAAAGGGACTGTATCCGAGTAGTTATGATAAAAACTGTGATTAAAGGGACTGTATCCGAGTAGTTATGATAAAAACAGTGATTAAAGGGACTGTATTCGAGTAGTTATGATAAAAACTGTGATTAAAGGGACTGTATCCGAGTAGTTATGATAAAAACTGTGATTGAAGGGACTGTATCCGATTAATTATGATAAAAACTGTGATTGAAGGAACTGTATCCAATTAATTATGATAAAAACTGTGATTAAAGGGACTGTATCCGAGTAATTATCCGAGTAGTTATGATAAAAACTGTGATTAAAGGGACTGTATCCGAGTAGTTATGATAAAAACTGTGATTGAAAAACTGTATCCGAGTAATTATGATAAAAACTGTGATTGAAGGAACTGTATCCGAGTAGTTATGATAAAAACTGTGATTGAAGAACTGTATCCGAGTAATTATGATAAAAACTGTGATTAAAGGGACTGTATCCGATTAGTTATGATAAAAACTGTAATTGAAGGAACTGTTTCCGATTAGTTATGATAAAAACTGTGATTAAAGGGACTGTATCCGAGTAATTAGGATAAAAAACTGTGATTAGTGGGACTGTATCCGAGTAATTAGGATAAAAAACTGTGATTAAAGAGACTATCGACGAATTTTTGAGGGTCCTTAAACATTCTCAGTTCAACTATAATACATTGCCGGTCACTCCCTTTAAGGTACCCTGTAAAACTTTATCTCAGTAACGATTATGAAAATAGCGTGTTTATTTTTGTGAAACTATAGAATTTTGTCAATTTTCTATCTTGGCACTCCTGCATAAAATTTCTATTACAGAGAACATTGAAATGAAAATGATCTGTATAAAGATGAAATACAAGGCTGTCCCCATAGTTTGTTCTGAAAAGGTTTAAAAGTATTTTTATAATTTTTTTTTTTTCATTCAATTTAAATCCTCACAAAACTGATGAGAAAAAAAGTTCGAAAATATAAAATGTAAATCTTATTTTTTATCCGGCTTCCATTTTAAACAGCATCACTGTTTATTTTTTACTATTTGCTGATATTATTCTGTTACCAATTTATATTTTGTGTTTTTGGGGGGCTNCATGGGGTAAAGGGACTATAAACGTAATTTCAAGCTGGTCTCCATTTTTAGAGATCGTATGTCCGATCTTCAACCGTACCCTCTAAACGTTGTGAATATGACATGCTGCACCTCTTTATGAATTTAGACGAGTTTATAAAAGTTAAATTCCCAAGTTTCCTGAACAAATCACATTTCAAACATTTGATGGGAGTTGAAAAGTAAAAATTATCTAATTTGAGCTCACTTTGACCAGACGTTTACAAAAATGGAGAAATTAGACATGAAATTTGGCTGATATCGTTTAGGAAAATCCACGAAAGATTTCTAAAAATGTTTGAAATGACATGGCATATCCTGCAGCAGGAGACAGTGGGTAATTTTACACGAATTTAGGACTTTTCGGAATTCAAATTGCGACCCAGCGTAGTTAGGTATATAATTCAGAACTTCAACACTAGTCAACGCTGTTACACAGATATACTTAAACAAGAATTCGGGGACTTTATCGGATTTTAATTCACGTGGAACATTTTAAACATTAGAGGTCAAAACTTTGTACAATGCATATATTGTAATGTAAAGATAGCAACAGTTTCAAGTGATTATCTACAGGGTGTCCCACGAAACATGAAAGTTGGTGGATAGTTCAAAATGTCTTCTTATATAGTTTGGCAAGTTGTTTGATACCAAGGAGAATAATAAAAAATATGTTATAGCAATCATATTATAGTAAAATAGATTTTAAATAAAATAAACTTGAGTAAAAGTTTTTTTCAACTAAATAAACTGCAAAATGTCTTTAACATCTAATATGGAAGAAGATATTCAAAACTATTCACCAGCTGTCATGTTTCGTGGGACACCCTGTACTTGTTCAGCGAAAAAACAGCTAATTCTTATTTTCACTTTTTGTCTGATCTTAATATATATCCAAGAAATAACAACTACAACAGAATAGTGATTTTTGAATGTAGCATTAGTGATACACAGCTTAAAATTAGTTCCGATCTAAAAGTTTGTTCATTGTTAATTTTTTTGCCGTACGATTATATATATTTTTCCTTGCTAACAACGAAATCTGCAGTACGGATTTACAAATAATACACTCTTTTTGTGAATAGAATATAACAAAAGAACACAAATATGATTGTTCTTTTTTGTCAAAAAAAAATTATATTTTTGTTCTTTTGTTGTTATCATTTTATGCACATGTACTGATTTATTTAGCTGTACAAAACGGGATTGAATATATTGCCCTAAAATGTGTCGTCCTAAAAACTGGCACGAAACCTCTTTTAATTTAAAATTTTACCTAGTTTTCGCGTCAGTTTTTTGGGTGCAGGGGGAGCCGGATAATCGCCGACGTTTATCTTGTCACATATTTTGTAAAAGATGATTTTTCTGAGAATTTTCTAAAATTAATTAAATTTCATCACATTAGGAAAATGATTAGAGAATACAGGGTTACCCTCAAAGGAAGAGACTTCAGTGACGACTGTACGGAACTTTATAAAAATAATTTTCCTAAAATTTTGCCTCACATAAGACTTAATTTTTGGAAAATCAAAAAAACTATTGTTGTATCACCTACACCCACCCTTTCAGTAAACCTTTAGTAACATTTAGTAACCTTTAGTAACCTTTATTAACCTTTAGTAACCTTTAGTAACCTTTTGTAATCTTTCGTAACATTTAGTAACCTTTAGTAACCTTTAGTAACCTTTAGTAACCTTTAGTAACCTTTAGTAACATTTAATAACCTTTAGAAACCTTTAGTAACCTTTAGTAACCTTAAGTAACCTTTAGTAACCTTTAGTAACCTTTAGTAACCTTTAGTAACCTTTAGTAATCTTTAGTAACCTTTAGTAACCTTTAGTAACGTTTAGTAACCTTTAGTAACCTTTAGTAACCTTTAGTAACCTTCAGTAACCTTTAGTAACCTTTAGCAAGCTTTAGTAACCTTTAGTAACATTAAGTAACCTTTAGTAACCTTTAGTAACCTTTAGTAACCTTTTGTAATCTTTAGTAACCTTTAGCAAGCTTTAGTAACCTTTAGTAACCTGCTATTCAAATACATCACATATAAGGAAAATAGTAACTCATTACTTTAACATTGGTTTTTAAAAATTTTAGAGATTTAACTTTTATAGTGAAAACTCCAAACAAAGCTGGGTTCCCTATAGATAGTCTAATATAATGATAATGATAATAATATGATCCCAGAAGTTGACTGAGAAATGAAAATTATAGATGGCGATTTATTGAATTATAATCAGTGCTTTACAGACAGATAATTATTGTTTAACTGTCTGTATATAAACTGTCTGTCTGTTTAACCAGACTAATTATAGGGCAACGGAACTAATGTTTGCAAATAATATCTTTATTGTTCTATGTTTAGAGAGATAGAGTAAAATTTGTCTTTAATGATATTACAAATAACCGACTACAAAATCAGAATCAAGATATTATTAATAATAAAAAAAAATTTACTGTATTTCTCCAGCTTATTTCATTCTCACTGTTCTCAAACCTTTATTTTTCTTGTTCAGGATATTAATGGGAAGAATGGAAGGAAGGGTGAAAAGGAAGAAAATTGAAAGAATGAGAAGGAAGGGGAGGATAAAATGCTTGAATGAGGAAGGATTGGAAGAAAGGGAAAGATGGAAGGAAGGGTGGGAAGGAAGATTGAAAAGGAGGAAGGTTGGAAGGTTGATAAGTATGGGAAAGAGGGGTAGAAGGGGGGAAGGAAGGAAGGAAGGGTGGAAAGGGGGAAGGTTGGAAGGTTGATAAGCATGGGAAAGAGGGGTGGAAGGCTGGAAGGCTGGAAGGAAGAGTGGAAAGGCGGGCTGAATTTAACCCTTGTATTGAAGACTACTATTAGAACTAACCGACTCATAATTTTCAAATCAAACTAAAAATCAAATAGCAGGAATAAGCGAGCAATTTTTTCCAGGCTTTTTGCATAAATTTTGCCTAATGCAGAATTGCGGCCCAAGTACCTCTTACACCGGGAGAAAATAGTTCGGATTAAATTTGAAATTGAAAGATTATGTGAATTCAAAAATATTTGGGTTTACATGGATATCATAATAATACTTTTGCTCAATATTATAATTTCGAAAATGACTTTGATGATGATTATAATATTGATATGGGGGTAACCGAATCTTTGAAAGGGTTGAATGGAAGTTTATAAGAAAGGGGAAAAGAAGAGCTAAAGCAAATGATAATAATTTTAAATTAGAATTTTCCCAAATACTTCTTTGACATTGGAGTGTAAAAAAGCGCTTTTAAGCTTTGAATTCTTCATCTCCAGAACAGCAAATATTACAACAAATTTCAAATTTGATAGTCGAAAATATAATAAAGTAAATAGAGCAGATGATACTTTCAGATTTATTTTTGAACAGTTTTCGGTCTGGGTGGACTGTCTTCAGTTGCTAAAAACATTTAAATTGTTGATTTATAATTTTTTTGATTGTTAAAAAGACTGTAAGCGTAATTTTTAATGACCCTTAGAAAAGTCATAATAGAAGATAATTATTTTTCAATATATAAACATCGATATGTAATTCATAATTTGTCAGACAAAGTTGTGAGGGTATCACTGTGAATCAGACATTGTCGTCTCTACATGGAGGGTCACTTTAAATCACTTTGAGGAAATATGTTATAAAGTAACAAAAATGTACGAGGAATATGTTGAAAGCTACTTTAATAAAATCATTGATGAATATATGAATGTTGATTTATAACAGTTCCATATATGTCTGTCTGAATATGATTAAGATTACCTCTATCAGTGCTCCTAGGATAGAATAGTAATGTTGGATTCAAATTGATTTCAATCTGGGACCAGCCCAGGGGCGTATTAAGGAATATGTCTAGGAGGGGAACCCAGCCCCCCCCCCTTTGGGGAATTAAACCCTCCCAGTAAATCAACGTTTCACATATATAAAGGGGGGGGGGCCTTATACGCCCCTTAACCTGTCTGTATTTTTACCTTTAATAATATTTTTGCTTGACATAACATTTTAATAAAATAGATATTTTTATCAGTTAAAGGGACTGTAAACGTAACTTCAAGTGGTCCTCTATGCCAATGCCCGACTCACAACGGCAACCTTGAAAGCTTTGTCTGATCAAGTAAGAATTAGATATCAATGTTTTTGTTTCTTTACATTGTATTTTTTCATTTGCGGTTTCTCTGCGAAAGTGACTTGCGCAGTGGAGAAACTAACAGAAATAAAATATTTTGAGTCGGAAAAACGACGATTTCTTCCACTTTTTTGATCAGAGAAAGGTTTCAAAGGTACTGTTGTGAATGAGGCATTGTCATCTTTACATACAGAGTCCCCTAAAATCACGCTTACAGTCCCTTTAAGTTAGATCTTAAGTAACAAGAGTTCGAGTCAAAATAAGGAAGTTTTGGTTAAATCACTGATGTTTTAAGAATAAATAAATATAAATGAGATTAAAATATATCTGATTTTAGAAGAGAAAAATGTCTATTCACTATTCACATTATATTTTATACCTAGCTAATAGTTCATAACTTCTGGAAGCTTTAAGACCAATTTACAATTAGATGTTTGTGTTTCTTCACAGCATTATATCAATAAAGTAAATAATAGAAATTCAATGTTTTTTATTCAGTTAATCAAAAATTAATTCAATTTATATTTTATTTAATTGATTTTATGACAGAAAGTGTAAAAAGAGACACCTGCCGGCTAATTAATTCATCACTTTACCAGCCAATCAGAGGACAGAATACTTCTTGTATTGACCAATCAGAGCTCGAGATTAAAGGCAGATGGAGACACTGCAGTGAATCAAATATATAAAATCAGATTAAAATCTTTATTTGAACAAACACTACAGCAAATTATACATTAAGGCTAGAAATGTTATCTTCACAAAAGGAAAAATATACAACTGTATTCATTTATAAACTGATTCTCTCTTGTATTAACGGATTCTTTCCTATTAACTGNCCCCCCCCCCCCCTTTCTTAAAGGCCCGCAGCCGCCCCTGAGTTAAATTTTGTATTAATAGAGTCCTCTTTGAGAGTCACATATTTTCATTTGTAAATGGTCAGTGAGTATATTGTCCGGGCACTCTAACTCTAGAATTAATAGAGTTACAAGCTCGTGCACCATTCTACACCATTATACACTATTATCCGCCTTTGTCATACATTTCTCAAAGGAATTTGTAGGGTTATACATTTTGTACAAATACAAATACATGCCTTACAACATCTGTATATTTTTACAGCTTTTTTATTCTTTAATATTTTACATTTCTGGTTCTTCATTCTGTTCTTCTTCTTCTTCATGTTCTTCTTGTTCTTCTTGTTCTTCTTGATCTTCTTGTTCTCCTTGTTCTTTCTGTTTTGTTTTTTCTTCTTGTCCTTCTTTTTCCCAAGTTCTCCCTGTTCTCCCTGTTCTCCCTGTTCTCTCTGTTCTTGGAGAACAGGGAGAACAGGGAGAATAGGGAGAACAAGAAGAACAGGGAGAACAGAGAAAACAGGGAGAACAGGGAAAACATGAAGAACATGAAGAACAGGGAGAACAGGGAGAGCAGGCAGAACAGGGAGAACAGGCAGAGCAGGGAGAACAGGAAGAACAGAGGAAACTGGGAGAACAGGAAGAGCAGGGAGAACAGGGAGAACAGAGAGAATAGAGAGAACAGGGAGACAAGGAGACAAGAAGAAAAGGAGAACAGGAAGAACAGGAAGAACAGGGAGACAAGGATAACAGGAAGAACAGGAAGAACAGGGAGAACAGAGCGAACAGGGAGAACAGGATGAACATGAAGAACAGGGAGAACAGGAAGAACAGAGATAACAGGGAGAACAGGGAGGACAGGCAGAGCGGGGAGAGCAGGGAGAACAGGGAGAACAGGGTGAACTGGGAGAACTGGGAAAACAGGAAGAGCAGGAAGAACAGGAATAACAGGAAGAACAGGAAGAACAGGAAGAACATGGAGAACAGAGAAAACATGGAGAACAGGGAGAACATGAAGAACATGAAGAACAGGGAAAACAGGGAGAATAGGCAGAGCAGGGAGAACAGGGAGAACACGGGGAATAGGGAGTTCTCCCTGTTCTCCCTGTTCTCCCTGTTCTCCCTGTTATCCCTGTTCTTCCTGTTTTTCCTGTTCTCCCTATTCTCCTTGTTCTTCCTGTTCTTCCTGTTTTCCTACACTTCGTCTTCTTCCTGCTCTTCCTTTTCTTCTTATCCTGCCTCCTGTTCTCAGTCTGTTTTCTCTGTTCCTGGTTTGTTTAAACCCTCGCATTTATTCCTATTTGGAATTTACAAATTACTGTATAGAGTGTATAGAGTGTAGATCTTAAATCTTAAACAAAACTTTTTTATTTGTTTTCCTGACTATATTTACTGTATCTACAGGGGGGTGTTTAGATGGCAGATGGATATAGATCTATAGGCTTGCATCGATACAACAACATTTTTCGTCGATAAAAAGTTTAAAAACTATCAAATATTTGAAATAGATGAATGTAAATTTAGTTTTGATTTTTTCGAAAATTCATCATTTTTTTGTTTCGGTTCAACACTAATGGGAAACATTAGAACAATTAACGGGCGCTAGATGTTAGTTAGATACAACTAGTTGGAACTAGCTGGGTGGTTTAGCCTTCACTTTACTATTCACTAGCTTTACAGTCAACTAACTAGTTTATCATTCACTAGCTTTACAGCCAACTAACTAGTTTACTATTCACTAGCTTTACAGTCAACTAACTAGTTTACTATTCACTAGCTTTACAGTCAACTGACTAGTTTACTATTCACTAGCTTTACAGTCAACTGACTAGTTTACTATTCACTAGCTTTACAGTCAACTAACTAGTTTACTATTCACTAGCTTTACAGTCAACTAACTAGTTTACTATTCACTAGCTTTATAGTCAACTAACTAATTTATCATTCACTTGCTTTACAGTCAACTAACTAGTTTATCATTTTCTGGCTTTACAGTCAACTAACTAGTTTATCATTCACTGGCTTTACAGTCAACTAACAAGTTTATCATTCACTAGCTTTACAGTCAACTAACTAGTTTATCATTCACTAGCTTTACAGTAAACTAACTAGTTTATCATTCACTAGCTTTAAAGTCAACTAACTAATTTATCATTCACTGGCTTTACAGTCAACTAACTAGTTTATCATTCACTAGCTTTACAGTCAACTAACTAGTTTACTATTCACTAGCTTTACAGTCAACTAACTAGTTTATCATTCACTGGCTTTACAGTCAACTAATTAGTTTAACATTCACTAGCTTTACAGCCAACTAACTAGTTTACTATTCACAAGCTTTACAGTCAACTAACTAGTTTATCATTCACTATTTTTATAGTCAACTAACTAGTTTACTATTCACTAGCTTTACAGTCAACTAACAAGTTTACTATTCAGTAGCTTTACAGCCAACTAACTAGTTTAACATTCACTAGCTTTACAATCAACTAACTAGTTTATCATTCACTAGCTTTACAGTCAACTAGCTAGTTTATCATTCACTGGCTTTACAGTCAAATAACTAGTTTACCATTCACTAGCTTTACAGTCAACTAACTAGTTTATCATTCACTAGCTTTACAGCCAACTAACTAGTTTATCATTCACTAGCTTTACATTCAACAAACTAGTTTATCATTCACTAGCTTTACAGTCAACTAACTAGTTTATCATTCACTGGCTTTACAGTCAACTTACTAGTTTAACATTCACTAGCTTTACAGCCAACTAACTAGTTTAACATTCACTAGCTTTACAGTCAACTATCTAGTTTATCATTCACAAACTTTACAGTCAACTAACTAGTTTACTATTCACTAGCTTTACAGTCAACTAACTAGTTTACTATTCACTAGCTTTACAGCCAACTAACTAGTTTAACATTTACTAGCTTTACAGTCAACTAACTAGTTTATCATTCACTAGCTTTACAGNAACTAGTAAAAGGGGGTTGGTTTTGCGTTGCGGCTAGAACAAACTAGTAAATGAGGGGGCGGGGGCAGGATAGTGCTTCGGCTAGAACGCGAACCCCCTTTTCTGTTAACTAAACTGCCCCTTTCAACCCCCTTTTCTCTTAACTACCCTGCCCCTGTAAACCCCCTAACCCCCTTTTCTCTGAACTAACCTGCCCCTGCAAACCCACGAACACCCTTTTTCTAAAATGTCTGTATAAACGATTAGACTGTTGCTCTGGTGTATATAATATAAATCATGTTTAAGAGATGGGTTGGAAATTATTACTATTTAAGTTTCATCTTAAACCTTGATTTATGGAATAAATTAAAATAAATACCTTAATATCATTAGGTTGGATTAAGATGTAGATAATCCATAAATCATTCTCTAGTTAACTACACAAACGTTACAATCAAATTCCAAGAGTTATACTCTTTAACATTTAAGCTCTGTTCATGGCTGGGCACGCACATTCTTTATTTAAACAACAAATCTAACTTTTAACTAGTAACGAAGCCCTAATTTCTCTCAGTAAGCTGAATTTTTCTAGAATTTACCCACATAATTTTTACTGAGACAAAGAAGTTGAGACTTTGCCACAAACTCTGATTTTCTAATCCCTATATCTTTGAAAACCGATACCAAAGATTAACACCGGAGGTTGAAAAGATATAGGGAATAATAAATTTGAGTTTGCGGCAAAGACTTTATTCATTTAAATGCAATGTATTATGGTACAATTCTGTCCAAGGTTGTATAATATGGTAGCTTACTCTCGATGTGCTCTCATATACTGGAAATGTCATCTCCTTATCATAAATAGATAAATCCGTATATGACGTCACTCTCACCTCTATAATCAGTGACGTCATATGAGGATTTTATCTATATATGCTAAGGAGCCAACATTTCTCGTACTTTGGAGCGCATCGAGAGTAAGCAACCGTATTATTCAACCTTGATTGAGTCTAAGCTGGTTTTTGATATGAGGGTGAATTACTGTAATTAACATGGATATTTATTATCGCACTAGAAATAAGTACGCTGATAACCAGAAAACAATGGAATAGAAAGACGACATTATAGCAATACTTAATTGTTTTTGATGTTGTAACATAGCAATAGTCTTACTAGACACTAGATATTTATTGAAATGGGTCAGTTTTAACTTTCAATTGTACAATTGTTGTGTCTCCTGCTTCATGGAGCATTTAAAGTTATTACTTTGTTCTAAAACACTGCTGTATGCTGAGTTCATTAGCACCTGACCCAATAAGGGTTCAGTCATGTGTTTGGTGTCTATTCTGAACCAATAGAAATTGCATAGCGGTAACATATATCTTTCTATCTAGTTCTTTATCCAATAAGTGATAAATCCTTATATCGGCGCTATATCAGTTAATGGAAATATTTACTTCTGCTGAAACTATAGTGAAAGTCATCTTCCCATTTCAGAGTTTTGTGGTTATCACTGTATATCTCTGCAGAACAGAATATAATGAAAAGATAAGTCTGAAAATGTCCCCCCTAAAAGTGAAACTACGACTACAGGGCGTCCTAGAAAACATGGGAAAAGTGTGTCGACTTTCAAATCATCTGTGATCAACACGTATTTCGTAGTTTTTTAGTGGTACTTTAAAAGAAATTGTTAAATCAACGAAAAATTTGCAGTGGTTTAATCGACAGATTTGCCATCCCACCCTCAACAGTGTAGATTTTGCCATCCCACCCTCAATTCAGATTTGAAAGTTTGATCAATTTTATTCTTGAATATATATCAAACCATTTTCAGTTGCGTGGTAGTATAGGATACCGCCTATAGTAATTGCTCTATAGAAACTGTGCTCTATCTATCTATCTATCTATCTATTTGCTATATCTATCTATCTATGCACAGATCTATCTATCTATCTGTCTGTATGATTGACACTGGTTAACCCTAGAAACAGAGCAGTTTAACCTCAAATAACCAAATCACACCTCGCTACTGCACAGGATCCGTTCAAAAATATCTTAGCAATTATTCTTTTTAATCTCCTCAAGATCAACATTTTCAAACGTATTTTTTGGAAAATTTACAACTTTCTGACCTTTTCGTTAAACATGTTTCAAATTTAGATAGGTTTAGGTAGAAAAATAAACTTTTGATAATTTTGAACCGATCCAGAGATTTCTACCAAGCCACAAAAACCAGAGGTTGTAACAGAGCCGCCCTAAATTATCAATAACTCAACCTCACTTATACATCAACACACCTTATACACATACTAACACATTATATAAGTTTCCTGGTCCGAGCCACTTACTCAAAGTTTCCTCGTACTAGCCACGTTCTCAAATTTTTCTCTTGCAAGCTCCGCTGTATTTCGTCCTGAAATGTCAAATAAGTTTAGGCCTACGGATGTGAACAAGTTTAGGCCTACGGATGTGAATTAAACTTATATTTGGACTTTTTCACTCACGTCGTTGAACCAAAGAGAGGCCATCTTTGACAACGAATCCCAGAATAATATTTTTATTTTACATTGAAACTTTTTATCATTTCAGTTACATGCAGAATAAGTTTCAGCAATCTAAATCTCAATGCTCAAGATTGCAAACCAAACTGAAATCTTTCAGTTACACTTTTATTGCTATAAAAAAAAACATAGAGCAAATCATGTTAGATTTCAACATTTTAATATCTAATTTAGAAGATTTTACAGATTAACTGTTAACAACATCTTCTTATTTGCACCTGTAAGATGCGGCCGGCTCGGACATAGGATTGGTGTGGCTCGGACATATGATTGGTGTGGCTCGACATCTTTTCTTCCTCGATTCAATTTGTTGGTGTTTCGACCTTTCATGAGGTATTATCTGTAAGAATTCACTTTGAACAGAGATTAGTGTTGAATATCTTTATTATAATGATAGCGGAGGCAAAATTGGGTAAAATTAACAAGATGACAGGATAATAGGTTAATAACAGTTTATATAATATCATGCAGAGATACAGGGATACAGGAGTAAAGGGATACAGGGATACAGGGATACAGGGATACAGGGATACAGGGATACATGGATACAGGGATACAGGGATACAGGGATACAGGGATACAGGGATACAGGGATACAGAGGTTCAGGAGTAAAGGGATACAGGAGTATAGAGATACAGGGATACAGGAGTAAAGGGATACAGGGATACAGAGATACAGGGATACAAGGATACAGGGATACAGGGATACAGGGATACAGAGGTACAGGAGTAAAAGGATACAGGAGTACAGAGATACAGGGATACAGTACTAAAGGGATACAGGGATACAGGGATACAGGGATACAGGGATACAGGGATACAAGGATAAATGGATACATGGATATGGGGATACAGGGATACAGGGAATACAGAGATACTGGGATACAGGGAATACAAGGATATTGGGATACAGGGATACAGGGATACAGGGATACAAGGATACTGGGATACAGGGATACAGAGCTTACAGATGAAGTCAAGATGAAAATTATGATTGGTCAACAGTTTGAAAAGACCGAGATTTTACTCATCAGATTCAACGTATACAGATTTGGAAACTAGCGGGCTAAATCAAAGTTTTCGTGAATCACTATATATGTATGCGGCCATTTTCTTTTTCTACGAAGAAATATGATTTTAATGTTAAGAGCAGAGCTGTGCACTAGATGAGTCTGCAGTATGCAGGAACGTATATACTTTTTTTTACGAGGGGTAAAGGAGCTTTGACTGGGCGGCGGGGGTCGTAATTTATAGAGGAGGTTTGAGGTATATATGTGAATAGGGAGGAGGTGTTTTTAGTTTCCTGTTTTTAAAGAAACTGACGATAAAGAGCTGCATATTTGCTAAATTTACATCGCGGTACTGTTTAGACATTTACATATTAGATGTAAACGATGAGGAGGATATCGTCTGTTTATCTGGAAAGGTGTTAAATTCGGAAAATGTCCTTCTTTGTCTTTACTGTATAATTCCTCATTATCAATTTTTGTGAGAAACCACAGTCCCAATGTAAAAAAACGAGGATCCTCTTTCACACGTAGGTTTAAAGTGTATACCACTGTGAATTAGACATGACTCTCCTTATTGAAGTCATTTCAATTTACGTCAAATAAAAAGACAAAAAATCAAAATATGTTGTTTTCAATTTCAATAACCTTTAAAAATGTTCAATGATTACAACACAAGGTGCGAAGCTCCATAATTTCTTAAATTCATTGTTTATTATTCAAAGCTAGCTGGGATGGTATACACTGCAGTTTTCAAATTCTACAGGCTAGTCGACGATTAAACTCCATAAAAGTTTAAAATAAGTTTATATTACATTTGTGCCCGCGGCAATACACCCTCCTCACCACTTAATTCAAGATCCCCTATTTGTCGATTTATCAGGATATTAAATAGATTCGTCGCACTGAGCCTCCTCCCCTCTCATTGGTCGAAATCTCTAGTGCGCGCCATTAAAAGTTAATCCCGGGCTGTGATTGGTCGAAACAGTTAATGCTCTGCTGTGATTGGTCGGCGCTAATGGTTGTATGAAATATCTCGTGATTGTGAGGTTTATCTCATTATTATCATGATTGTGTGTAATATAGACATGAGGCTAGGTTGAGTACAGCCAGTTCAGAGGCGTATTCAGGGGGGGGGGGAACTATTGGGGCTCATCCCCCCTGGACCAGCAAAATCTATGGTTTTTAGGGGGTTTTCAGGTCCCAACGGGTGCTACTTCTGAGCCCCCCCTTGGAAAAATTCTTGATACGCCCCTGAACCAGCTCTACACCCTATACACAAACTACACTTTATTAAAACATAATGTAATCACTACCAAGCATTCAGGAATAACTAGCGGGAAGGGGGCTAGGGCCTGGGGACAGGGGGACAGGGGGGGGTAGAGAGCTCTGTATCAACATTTGAACATTACTTTTTTGTGTGTTTCTATTGTAATCTAAATTATATCAGCAAAAATGGAAAGATTCGACCTTGGAAAAAAGGTACGAAAGTACAAAAAAATACAAATTACATTGTTTAATAAGGAAATATTGAATTTCTAATATGCACGTAATTATGTCATCATGTAATCATGTATTAATGTAATCATGTATAATCAAGCAATCATGGAACAGGATAAAATTCCTCTTCTCATACTTGTGCGTAAAATTAAAACTAAAAGCTACGAGGTCACAAAGTCGAAACAACAATTGCACTAATATTTACACAATTGCATGATCCGTGCTGGTGTACACCACGTACTGTATATGCACCCTGTCGTACCGTCCAGTCTGTCTACCCAGTTTAGAGTTGACCCAGCATCATGCGTTTTATGCAACAAATGCAGATTTGCAAGATCACCCTGTCTAGTTTGCAATGGATCATCAGCCTTTAAACTTGTACACTTTTTACTTTCCTACATGGGGATTTATAAAAACTCATTTTTTTATAAGAAGTGCAAAGTCTAAAAGTTGGTTTTATAATATAATGTAATTTAGTCTTCTGCCACTACGAAAATAAGTGGACAATTACAATTCACAGTGATCAAAAGATTGCCTCAAAAACTTGTTTAAAAAATAAAGCCAAAAATTAGCGCTTGATTGCTATTAAATGTCTACAGTTGCAAAAAAGTATAAGATTGAGTAAGTACGGTTTCTCAATGGCCAAGGCGTTGCGACATTTTAAAATCGACCCAGTATTTAAAAATTGATACACCTTCAAAGCAGTCAGATATATCAAACTAATCTTATGTGAATCATCTTAAATTTTTGGCTCTAAAATGTTTAAGGATAAAAAACGGTACCAGATTGCTTAAGGTTTATTGTTGGTTGAGGTTTCGTGATTGTGCTATAATAATTCGGGAGAAATTCTTAGTAGAGGTTTCGTGGGTTTTTAAGATGATTTTAGAGTAAAAGTTTTCTGTTATACATGTATATTATTAGTTTTTATAGGTTTACTATAATAATTCTAAATGTATTCTTAGTAAAGAGTTCTAAATGTATTCTTAGTAAAGGATACATGGCATTAACGATTTTAAAAGGGTTGTAGAAATGTTATCTGGACCAGAGCTGTTTTTTTAAAACCTAGTGCGAAACAGGAAAAATATCTATCTTAAAAAAAATTTTCGCGTGCGGCAGGTCTTTTTCTTCCTAGATCTGGATTTTTTTTGTTTCCAAATAAATCTAGCAACCCCCTCATTTAAATCCTGTATCCGCCCCTGTACCCGATTCACAACGATACGCTATAAATCTTCTTCTTTCATCTGAAAATTGATAATTTCTTTTTGTTGTTTATTTAAAAAATAGGTTGTGAATTAATACAGCAGAGAGAAAGTGTAAAACTGTTGTAAAGATAGAAAACGATATATTTTTCTAAATGTTGCTCAGATTAAGGCTGAAAGGGTACCATTGTGAATCGAGCATGCAAATCTTTAAATAAAGGTTTGCTTGAAATTATGTCTACAAAAGTCACTTTAAAAACTTAAATTATGTTTTATGCTGGAAAACATTGCTGATTAAGAGAAAATATACAAAAAATAAAATTCTAAAAAAAGATAAATTATATATTTACGGTTTTAAACTCATTAGTTTAAAGGAATTAAGTCTTTGTCACAAACTCAGATTTTCTAATCCCTAAATCTTTGCAACAAATGTCGTAGAGCTTAGTTATTTTAAACTCTGAATTCTGGTGGATCCCATAATCTGAGTTTGAAATATCAAATACCGTCAGGTTGCATAAGATTAGAGAATTATAACATTTGTGTTTGTGGCTAAGACTTAATTCCATTCAGGTTGTTCAGAGAAATTTAATTACAAAAATCAAAATAAAAGACAATTTTAGTCGGGTTGAAAAGCAGTGTTTTTTTTACCTCAGATTTGCAGGAGTTTCTAAATGGTTCTGAAGCAACATAGTAGTAATCCGTGAAACTACAAAATATCAAAAATCAAAAATTGCTTCACCCAGAATATAATTCATATTCAGAATATTTATATTGGATCCTAAAACGTCTTTAAGAAAAATGTTTTTCTCTCAAGTCCATACTGCACAGACGAAAACCAGTTTTTAGACGAATAAATTTAATCAGCAAGGGAAAAAATGTTAGGTCAAAATGTGACTTTTTGGGTGCTTAAAATATCTTTCTTGGACACAGAATTCAAAAAGGTTGTCATTGTACAAAAAAAACGTTTTTAAAAGGGAAAATTTCCCAATATAAGTCACTTATTTGTCTTAACTGGATCAATTTTTAAAATATCGAAAAACTAAAAAAATTACCGAATTTATCTGCTTTTGGATACACATAAAAGCATGCTATGATGTTTTTTTTTTACTAGTGGTTTTTTAAATATCATTTTCTTAAAAGTCGAATATGTCCAACTAAAATTGATTTTCCAGAAATTGTTTTTTCTTCTCTAAGTCGCTGAAATGTATATGCTCCATACAAATCCGGGTTATATCAATTATCTTTTTTATTCCTTCGTTTCAGTCTTAAATACTTTATAATCCATTATTCCATTTCGATTAACGCAAGAATAATGTTTCATTCCTATTTTTTCATTCAAATATGAAGGGGTATTTTTGAACGAAGTTATTCATACATGTATTCCTTTTCCCGTGAAAAAATTAGGAAAACGTTTTTATCAAGCGCAAGAAAAGTAAAAAAAGAACTGTGTGTCCCTCTAAACATGACATAATACATGTGAATGCTAGGTCGTCCTCTTGAGATATACTGCAGCTTTCATTCATGCAAAAACCAAATTGTATGATTATATGATTCTTAAAATTAAAACCATCATAATTTCTATTGCTTTCAAAATTGCCTAAGGTAGAAAAAACACTTTTGAAAAATTTAAAGCCCTGCCTCCTTTTTTTAAAATCCCTGATAAAATCATTTACAAAATTCAGTTTTTAGTAACTATCTATCATGTTTCGAGCAACTGAAGCTATACAGGGGACAAACTGAAAGTTTAAAAAAATGTTATACCAATGTTTACCTCATTATTTTATGGGCAAACTCCCCGACCCTTGATCTAACACTGCAGGCATAGCTGTCCTTGTAGTTTACATTCTCACAGTATATCTTGATACAAATATAAATAAAAAAATACAATATTTTTATTATTTTGTTTAGATCATCTCTTTACTCAATACTCTTCCAATTTCAATTCTATCTGAATAATTACTGTTGAAAAAAAAGTTGTTTAGGAGTGTTCACTAGGGTGGATTTTGGATTCTTGGAGTGTAGAACATGATTTAGAATGTGAAATCATTATTTCCAAAACTATAAAATTTGTTCATTAATTATAAAATATAATTTCACTTTTAAGTTGAAATTACTCTTGCAAAATTTGGTAAAAGAAAGAAACTGAGTTATTGTCACAAACTCTGATTTTCTATTTTTATATCTTTGCAATCCGATGTTGTAGACCTTAGATATTTCAAGCTATGAATTGTATTATATCAATTAATCTAAGTTTGAAATATCAAAATTTTACACAATCAGGTTACAAAGAAATAGGGATTCAAAAATTTGAGGTTGTGGCAATAACTCAATTCCTTTGAATTAATTTCTATCTTAAAAAATATGCAGGATAGATATAAAAATAGTATCAATTTTGATGTTGTCAACTTTTAAAACATAATTTATGGATAAAATATTTAAAATATTTTTTTAGAAAACAGATGTTATAAAAACTTGCAAATCATGTATTACCTTATTTATGTTTTCTTCCATAACCTCATCACATCGTTTCTTAAACAAATTCATTCAAAAATATGTTTTTACAAGAAACATGTTTGCTAAGAGTTTCAATTATGAAGAAATCTATTTATTATACCCGAGGCAGTTAGATCTATTAAACAATTTGATATAATCTTAAAGAAATATCGATTTGACAAAAACTCATAAACTTGGCTAAAATCTCATTTCATTTTTTTAATATCATGACATTAAAAAATCCCTATTCTTTGATATAATCTTACAAAACTTTAATATAATCTTACACAACTTTAATATAATCTTACACAACTTTAATATAATCTTATACAACTTTAATATAATCTTATACAACTTTAATATAATCTTATACAACTTTGATATAATCTTATACAACTTTAATATAATCTTATACAAGTTTAATATAATCTTATACAACTTTGATATCTTTAAAAAAAAGAAGAAATCTTTGTGTCTCTTTGTTTATTTGTAATTCCGATCATAACTCACGAACCACGACCAATTTGCCTCAACTTTTGAATTTTAAGATTTGCTTATTTACAGAAGAAAATAATAATCATTACTTGTCTTGGAATATATAATAACACATTAATATTAGAAATAATAATTATTACTTGTCTTGGAATATATAATAACACATTAGTATTAGAAATAATAATTACTTGTCTTGGAATATATAATAACACATTAATATTAGAAATAATTATTATTACTTGTCTTGGAATATATAATAACACATTAATATTAGAAATAATTATTATTACTTGTCTTGGAATATATAATAACACATTAATATTAGAAATAATAATTATTACTTGTCTTGGAATATATAATAACACATTAATATTAGAAATAATAATTATTACTTGTCTTGGAATATATAATAACACATAAATATTAGAAATAATTATTATTACTTGTCTTGGAATATATATTAACACATAAATATTAGAAATAATAATTATTACTTGTCTTGGAATATATAATAACACATTAATATTAGAAATGATAATTATTACTTGTCTTGGAATATATAATAACACATAAATAAATATTATAATTAATTATTAGAAAAAATGTTAAAAAGGGGTTTTTAGTTACCTTCGTGGTTCCTGGGGTTACATAGCACAGATCATGCATTACACAGGACTCATAACTAATTAAGTTAAGTTGGTTTATATTTTGATCGGTTTTTGCAAAAGCAAATAATTTTAAAATTGTTTATTTTAAACATTTGGTTTTAAGTTGCACTTCTGCAGCCTAAGAGAGCAGAGCTCTGCTCAGAAAGCTCTCTGCACTATTAGCAGTGGACGCTGAGAAAGGTGTCTAGACATAGGAGGGAGGGAAGGCCAACCGGCTCTCAACCCTGTTCTCAATATGCTTGCCTCCTTTCTTAACTACAGTACCCATGGCCGTGGAAATAAGTCAAGAAATAGGAATACAAAGAGCTAATATGTCTAAAACTAATCCGGTTTCCTACCCACTCCACTTAGCGATTGGAGACCTTTCTGGAAGGGCCCTGCTCCATAGCAGTCAGAATGTGCAGCACTGAGGCTGCAATTAGAATTAAGTAAAACAAACAAAAAACAGAGAGGGGGACATCTATGTAATGAAAGGGTGATCGTGCACTGTCTTATAAGGGTGCAAAGACATCGACTCGTAAAGATTCTTTCAAAAGCAGCGCCATAAATGGACTGGCAAAGGGAAGCAAGACAAAGAGAACCTGCAGACGTGCAGACGGAGAAAGGAGAAAAAAGATGAACATTTGAAATAATCAATTATGCCTCGTACCATTTTATTTTATGAAAATTATAAAAACATTAATACTAAAACATTTGTAAAAAAAACTTCATTTACAATAAAGCTAAAACCAAGTAAAAAACATTTGGATTTCTTACATAATGCCAAATGTTGACCCTAAGAGAAAAAATGTGAAAAAAATCGAACCAAAAACAACCGTGTCATAACAATCATTTTTTCCATTTTTTAGTATAAAAACATTGCAAAGTTTCATAAATTAACAAGATCTTGAAATTATTAAAGTTTAAAAAAACGAACGAAGACGGTAAACAACACTACTAATTATTTACTTATCAGATAATTAATGAAACTAGGTTGTATTTTTAAAAATCAAATTAGACATAAGTTTTCTGATACATTATATATTCCCTTGTTTAAGATTTAAAGAACTTTTCTCTTGTTTTTCTTCAACTATTCTGCAAAATCCAAAATTGCATGTCCGTCATCACATGAAGAAGGTCATTTTCACCAATTGTTTGACGATTTTTAAAATTTATCGGGAGACATCTTCCTATTGGGGCTTAACTATCCCCCCTCCCAACTGTGGGGTATTTTAGGGGGTCAGGGGGGGGGATGTGACTGTTTTTTTTCACAATACTACTCTTTAAATGCATTTGTCTTTGTGTTTCATGGCGAGAATGGACAAAAATGAATATATTCTGATAATCTTTCCATTAACAAACATAATATAAATTGTAATTTGCATTGATTTATAATCATTTCAATTTACAATTACTTTTCCCGTTCATATATTTATCCTTGAATGAATCCTGTGATCCTGCAATATATTTAGAATGTCGTTGCATACGCCCCTGATGCCTTCTTACCTAAGTAAATAATCTGGTGAGTAAGTACACCCATCAGTGTTCCATTGACCTAAATATTGATGGATAAAACTTTATTTATACTTCGCTTGTCTGTTTGTTTGTATGAAATAGACGATGAAAACGGGTGAACCGATAGATAGATAGATAGATAGATAGATAGATAGTTAGATAGTAAGATAGATAGATAGATAGATAGATAGATAGATAGATAGATAGATAGATAGATAGATAGATAGAAATATATATACATTTGACTAAATATTTTAACAAATAAAAATTACATGTAGTGCACAACTTTTACATTTTAATTTAGCCAGGGCCTCTCTAACCATTGCTGGTTGTTTTGAATGAGAGGCCCTTTTGCAGCGATAAATAACATGTTAAATTAAAATAAAACCAATTAAAACCAAAATAATTTAGAACTAAAGGAAAGCAAAGAGAGGTGGAGAAAAATGACTAGATAGAAGAAAAGGTATTGGAGAATAAAGAGGAAAAGAAAAAGAAAGGTTCACGTAATGAGTTATGTTTTATTTTGTTATGTTATAATAATTAAATTAAAATATAATAAGATTAAAAAGCCTAGTAAATTAAATATCTGGAAAAATATAATCTCATAATAGAATATAGAAATATATATTTCAGTTTTTAAGCTTTAATTCTTACCTGGAATTGTTGATTCTGAGCTTTTATAACAGGTTCTAAATAATGATTAATGTTTATTATTGTTTAGAAAAAAAATTAAACTAAAACTTTTACATCTCATGGATAAAAACAAAAGCTCACTGACCCTAAAAAAAGTACAACTCAATTCATTTTACTGGAATCAATCTATTTAATCAATTTAACAGCTATAACTGTCGTCTGTCACTTTCTTAAAATTCCAATTTTTATTTTTAACAAAAATTAATTTTCCTGATTTCACACTGTTGTTCCATTTCAACCAAATCAATTCTGCATTCATCTCCTTAAATACATGGATCAGATGATACAGTGGGGTACAATAAAAATTGAATATTGCATATCTATATATAAATTTGGCTTGTCTGGGTGTCTGTTTGTTTATATCCAATAAACGTCAAAACGGCTGAACCGATCGGGCCCAAATTTTTTGTGGGACATCTAGGGACTCCAGGGAAGGTTTATGAATGATTGAAATTTTAAATATTTGTCTCCATNTAAAATGTAAACAAAAAGAACATGTTCACAATTTAAATAGAAGATGGGCGAGAAGCGCCCTAAAAGCCTAGTTTTATATAAATTTAGCTTGTCTGGGTGTATGTTTGTTTGTATCCAATAAACGTCAAAACGGCTGAACCGATCAGGCCCAAATTTTGTGTGGGACCTTACGAGGCCCCAGGGTAGGTTTATGAAATTTCAAATATTTGTCTCCATCAAAATGCGAATTTCATTAAATTTGTGAAAATTTTGAAAATGCACGAAATTTTTGTTTAAATCCGCGAACTTTTTTTGTTTTGTTTTACGATGTATACACATAGAGAACATGATCATAATTGACATAGAAAATGGGCGCAAAGTGTCCTAAAAGGGTAGTATTTTATATTTCGGGTTCCTTTTACCAGATTTTTTCTGATTTATAATTAATTTCTAAATAAATATGTAAGAATAAAATGGATTTAAAGATGTCATAACATGTAATACCCAGTTTTATAATTTTGAAATCTGCAATCGAAATTGCAATCGACAGAAAAAAATTTGTTTATAATTTGTTAAGCCACACTTAAATTTTATTCTAAATTCAGACTGAACTTTTTACAATCACAAAAACTCACCAAAAAGTAATTTGTGAACCCTTTTTATCCATATTTATAAATCAAATTTTTTATGATTTTTGAATCTGAAATATTCATTTATTTCCATAGAAAATACAGAGATAGAGCATTGTACAGTCTACTATGCATTGTAATACATATTGTAAATATATGCACATTTAATAAAGCAAAACTACTGAATATTAAAATCTACATATATTCATTATTTATTAGTAAATGGAATTGAAACCTGTATCTAAATTTGCTCCTTTAGCCAACCAATGGCTGTCACAGCAGACACTGGTCTAAAGTAAATAAAGTATTGTTATAAAACAAACAAAAGTGAAGTTGGGGTTTTATAAAATAGTTTCCACAAAAATTATATAAAACTATATAAATAGGAAACCGACTGTAGCCTTGTATAGGCTCAATTTATGATTCAAAATAGTCTAATAAACATGAAACACGGCAATTGTGCAGTGTACACAGGTCCATTATATTTTAAAAGGTTCATTTTAAATAGTAAAACTAATTTTTTAACCAACATCAAATACACATAAAGATTGCAATAATATCCTCTTCGTATTTTACAGTTTTTGGGTGCCACTGTACAGTGTATGTAAAGTGTGTAGTGTATGTACAGTGTACAGTGTATGTACAGTGAACATTGTATGTACAGTGTAAGTAAAGTGTACAGTGTAAGTACAGTGTACAGTGTATGTACTGTGTACAATGTACATTAATGTGCATCTATATATACTTTACTTGTCTGTCATGGCGTCTGGTCTGTTTGTTTGTGTCCAATAAACGTCCAAACGGCTGAACCGATCGGGCCCAAATTTTGTGTCGGACCTCACATGACTACAGGGAAGGTTTATGGATTATCAAAAGTTTAAAAATTAGCCTCCAACGAAATTTGCTTTTCATTAAATTTTGAAAATCCACGAATTGTTTTTTATGAAATCCGCGAACTTTTTTTTATTGTGTTGCAATACAAAGAGAAAGTGTTCACAATTGAAATAGAAGATGAGCGCGAAGCGCCCTGAAAGCTTCGAACCTTAAACTTGTTCACAAGATCAGGACACCAGAAGGTTTTCTTCTCAGAGCATTTTGGAGTTCCTGCATCATACATCCGGTCTGAACACACAATTTAATTAAATTGTACAGGGTGTCCCAAGAAAAAGGTAATTGCATGGTTTTTGGAGTCTTTTTATGCATGCATGAGCCTAAAATGTAACACCCATCATATAATTTTCTAATCTGGAGGAGTTATTTTTATCACCTTTTTGATGCAAAGCCTTGTTTTTAACTAGGACGTTAATTTAAAAGTTATAGACTTGAGCCCTAATTTTAAAGCTTATGAATGCATAAAATTTTGCCTCAAAATCCATACTTCACCCTTGTTTAGGACATCTAAGTATTCTATAAACTAATGCGTAGGACATCTAAGTATTTAATAAACTAAACGTTAAACAGATTTTAAAATTAATGTACCAACGGATTTTTTTATTGCGTTATATGAGTAGAACCACGAGTATTCAGATTCTGCTGCCTGTTCAATCAAATCAGCTGATTCTCCCAGGTCAGTTGATTTTTCAAGAGCAGCTGATTCTCCAGCTGTTTTGTTTAGTTGAGGTTGAACTGCAGAATCTGAACCAAAGTATGGTCTCCAGGAACCTGAACTAGGCAACCAATATCTCCAACCTCTCTCCTCTTCTAAAAAGCGGAAATAAGTCTTTGAAACAAACTTTGAATTTTTAATCACTAAATCTTTGCAACAAAATGTCGAAAACCATCGATATTTGAAACTTTGAATTCTGTTACATTAATTGTCTCAGTTTAAAATATTAAAGGTTCACAATCACACCATCAGGTCTCAAAGATATATGGATTAGAAAATTGAGTTTGTGGCAAAGACTCAATTCCTTTAAAAATTAAAAAGCTTAAAACATGCATGAATTATCAAGCATGACATTAACATCGATACTGAGTGTAAAGAACCAGAATTGTGTACTTTTGCTAACATTTTTTTTACTATCATGGCAAAATTAAATTTTTTCTAACAGAAACAAAATTAATCCAAATTATTGAATTCAACTTTAAGTGCTATTAAATTTATTCAATCCTAAATCAACTATTTAGTATTAATATGTGTTTACTGTTTAGAATTAATATTTACTATCCCCTTAATTTCAGGTTTTATACTTTCTGAAATTGTAGGTATTGTAGTCTCATCAATGAAAGATGCTGTACTTTCTGTAGTAAAGAGTATTGTACTGGTGTACTTTCTTCAATTAAAGCTGGTGTACTTTCTTCAATTAAAGCTGATGTACTTTCTTCAATTGAAGCTGATGTACTTTCTTCAAATCCAGATGTCGTAGATTTACTTTCTGCACTGAAAGATTTCACAGTTGTGTCTTGTCTAAAAGATAATTTTATTAAACTGAGTGTGACAAATATTCTTGAATATTTGAAAACTTACATGTTAGATATATCATCATTATAGGCTAATTCAACCATAGGCCCTCCGGGATTATAATTGGAACCCCAGAACATAGAATCATCAAGGGGACCCTAAACAAAATAATATCTAGGGGCCCCTAAACAAACATAGAATCATCTATAATATGGAACCCTGAATTGTCGAAAAAATCGGTAGCATTAAATGAAGAAACAAAAAAAATTAAATTTAGTTTACCGCTGCAGCGATCCCAGAATAATAAGTTAAAGGGAGTGTTAGCGAAAAACGAAAGGGGGGTATAACTATAGACTGATATAGAATTGATAAAAAAATAGTTTAAAGTTCATCGCATAAAAAAATATTACGAAATTCTAACTATATTATGCAAATGAATCGAATTTGCTATTTGTAGATTGAAATATCCGAATAATTAATTTTAAATTAAATTGAACTTTTTACGATCTGAGCGGAATAATGCAACATCGGGTTCTATGCTCTTGTTTATAAGACGTTTTTATCCATTTTCTCCTTATAGACGCAACAGATGAAAATAAAATAAGTAGCCGATATCGAATTTTATTCATTTTTCGCGAACACTCCCTCTAAGACAAACAAAATCACAGATATCTAGACTATGTGTCAAATAATATTGTACACTGAGAACCAGAAAACTCTGAAATAGGAAGACGACATTATACAAATACTTTTGTTACAAAGCGCAAATAGTGTCACTTGTAAGTTATTATATATATATCTTATCAAGTTAAATGGGTTCAAGTTGAATGTTCATTTGGCTATTTTAAGACCATAAGTCAATAAGTGGTCTTCCTTTTCAAGAGTTTTTGAATATATATATATATACAAACAGATATGTTTATCATTATATTTTATCTGAACTACAGTGAGAAACAGAAAACTCTGAAAAGGAAGACGACTTTTAGACTCAAGTTACAACTTTAAAATATCCAATGTGGATGAGATGATGAGACTCATTAATTTTGCAGTTTAAACAGACCCACGTCTCTAAATTAGTGATTTAATAAGTAACCCTATTTGTATTGTAACAACATCAATGGGTTTAATGTCGTCTTCCTATTCCATTGTTTTCTGGTTATCACTGTATTTACCCATGGGACGTAGAACGCTAGGCCAGGCCAAACTGCAGATCAACATCAGGAGTAATGCATTTCGAGAAGAAAAAAATTTTTATTTTTAATATTTAGAAAAAATATATGAAATGTTGCTGAAGATAGGAATAAAATAGATGGGAGGCAAAATTGGGTGGACTTAACATTCGGATTCCGTTCAGATTTAGATTTATTAAAGAAGTCTAAAATTGTCATAAATCATAATGTCTAATGTTCATCAATTATTAATAATCTGCAATATTACGAAGCATGACAGTTGGTGAATAGTTCAGAAGGTTTTCTTACATAATTTGTCAAGTTGTTTGATACCAAAGACAAAACTAAAAATATAATATGGGAGTCATGTTATAGTAAAATTTATTTCAAATTAAATATATTTAAGCAAACAAATTTTATAACGAAATAAACTGCAAAAAACCTTTAATATCTTATACAGTATATAGAAGACGACATTCATTGCTATTTATCAACTGTCATGTTTCGTGGGACACCCTGTTTAAAGTAATAATCTTTGTTTAAGTTTGTTGTTTGTCTTTCCGATCATAACTCATTAACCCTTTGACTGATTTGCCTCAAATTTTGTTAAAAAACTCAAAACCACTGTTTTGGTCTTGTAAGCTTAGTTTGAAAAAGCTGGGTTCCCAGGCTATAAATACTGTTTTGGAAACCTTTTTTTCAAATACATTTTTGTGCATAAATGTTTACAAATATCAAAAATCTTTGTCGTTGTTCGATGGTCGTATGGTGTAAGAAAGAAACTCTTTTATCAGTCATCAGTCATAACAAAATATCTATTATTAAAAATTTATAATAATTATTGAAGCATGCAAAAGATCAACTAAACTGCAGTGGAATAGTTAGACATCATTTATGAAATATTTTGAAATTATATTTTGTTATAAAGCAAATAGATTTGCTAGTTTCTTGAAAAACAACTTTTTAACTGATAGAACTGAAATGTATTCTGTCTTTTTACAATGCAGATTGATATATAATTCATATAATAATCGGTCTAAAATATTTTTAGTTTCTATAACTAGAATCCCATCTAAATTATTCAGATGTTTCTGCATTATTCTGGAATTATAATATTAGCTTATCATGGTTTAAATTTGGTTTCTAAAATATTTAAAAATAGAAAAAAAAACTCAAAATGCTTTATTCTTTCCTAAAGCACTGTGAAAAGTTTTATTTTTTGTTTAATTCTTAAAGTTAAATTGATGCTTACAAGGATGTCTGAAAAAATACTGTTGAAGGGACTGTTAGCGTAATTTTAAGTGACCCTTCATGCTAAGACCACAATGCCCAATTCTTAACGATATCCTTGAAGCTTTGTCTGAACAAGTATAAAATATGTCAATATTTTAAATTTTGGAACCTATTATTTCAGTTGTCATTTCTCTTCGTATGGACTTCGCATTTCTACTGTGTGAAAATATAGATGTATATATCAGAAATTAACAATTGTAAACCTGAAAGAATGACAATATTCTCCAAATTGTTTATAAGGAAAAGGTTTCAAGGGTACTGTTGTGAATTGGGTAATATAAATGGTCACTTGAAATTATACACTATACTTAATATCGAGTCTAATCTAATCTTGTACTTTTAGCCTGAAAAGTGTATAAAATTCAACCAATCAGAATCGCGTAAAAGAAGCCAATAAATTTATAATTTTTGGCGCCATTTAAGATTATATACAGTAACGGGAGAGACGCTCAAATTAAAAAAAAACAATTTTTATTTTTCCCTACTATATCCAAGAAAGAGCGGTTTAAGAAGAAAATCAAAACTGTTACCAATTTCCATTGGATACTTAGATTAAGTAGTCGGGATTAAGAGATTAAGGATTATTTAAAAGTTTTCAGCTCAGTTCCTTTAAACTCTAAAATGCTGTTTTTGGTTAAGTTAAAATTTTTTAAATTGTGAAATGTTCTAAACAATTCCTGATTCTTTTTTTGTTGTTGAAGATTTGCAGATTTATGATGTAGAGACATTAAAGGGAATTATCAGAAATAATAACTTTTCAAAATAGAAAAAAGATATCTTTTATAGAACAATTGTGAAATAAAACTTTTCCTGAGTAAAAAGACACATTTCATCATGTTCCTGAAACCCAAAAAACAATTCTCAAATTCAAATAAATAAATGCTTTTTATCAAGAAATTTGCAAAATTCAACTCCAGGAGCAACAAAATTGTGATTAGTTATAGTTCAAACCAGGGCACTTAAATGCATAATTTTCAAAATTGTGTATAAATTTCTATGTTAAAAATTTTATGTAGATTTGTATGTTCAAAATTGTGTATAGATTTGTGTGTTCAAAATTGTGTATAGATTTGTATGTTCAAAATTGTGTATAGATTTGTATGTTCAAAATTGTGCACAGATTTGTATGTTCAAAATTGTGTATAGATTTGTATGTTCAAATTGTGTACAGATTTGTATGTTCAGAATTGTGTATAGATTTATATGTTCAGAATTGTGTATAGATTTGTATGTTCAGAATTGTGTATAAATTAGTATGTTTAAAATTGTGTATAGATTTGTATGTTCAAAATTGTGTATAGATATGTATGTTCAGAATTGTGTATAGATTTGTATGTTTAAAATTGTGTATAGATTTGTATGTTCAAAATTGTGCATAGATTTGTATGTTCAAAATTGTGTACAGATTTGTATGTTCAGAATTGTGTATAGATTTGTATGTTCAAAATTGTGTGAAGATTTGTATGTTTAAAATTGTGTATTGATTTGTATGTTCAAAATTGTGTATAGATTTGTTTGTTCAAAATTGTGTACAGATTTGTATGTTCAGAATTGTGTATAGATTTGTATGTTTGAAATTGTGTATAGATTTGTATGTTCAGAATTGTGTATAGATGTGTATGTTCAGAATTGTGTGTAGATTTGTATGTTTAAAATTGCGTATAGATTTGTATGTTAAAAATTGTGTATCGATTTGTATGTTCAGAATTGTGTATAGATTTGTATGTTCAAAATTGTGTATAGATTTGTATGTTCAAAATTGTGTATAGATTTGTATGTTCAGAATTGTGGATAAATTTGTATGTTCAAAATTGTGTATCGATTTGTATGTTCAAAATTATGTATAGATTTGTATGTTCAAAATTGTGTATAGATTTGTATGTTTAAAATTGTGTATAGATTTGTATGTTCAGAATTGTGTTGTATGTTCAGAATAGTGTACAGATTTGTATGTTCAAAATTGTGTATAGATTAAGTATGTTAAAAAAAATACCATAATCTGAAAATTTAAATTGTTCTTCGCACAGTGTGTCCAAAATGCCGATTTTTGGTAAAAAGAAATAAGATTTTTTGTACGTATATTTTCATAAAAGTCGGTACCTAAACCCATTATTAAGCGCCAATTTATGATTTTTATTTAAAATTAGCCTTACTGAACTATGATTGACGCGCTAGCCCGTTTTCAATATCCCCCTTTTTAAAAATTGTCAAAAGATATTTTTTAAAACATGATTTATATATTTATTAAAAATCCGGACATTTCTGAAAGGCACTTTTTTATAGGTTAAACAGTGACCTTAAAAANTTTTTTTCTCGCTTTTTTAAAATTTAGTAAAAAGAAAAAAAAAATAACTGTAAAAAATTCACTTTTTAGTATTGCTGATTCTTGGAAAGAAATGTTGAAAAAATATTAATTTTTTTTTAATACATAACAAAATAACCAGGAAATTTCAAAAAGTGCTCAAACATTGTTCTAAGTAAAAAATTAAGCTTCGCACACGCACACTTGATTTTAGACAATGGAAGAAAGTATTAAAAATTGTGAATTCTCAGCAGAACATCTAAACAAATTATTAACTCAAGAATCAACTTTAATTAAACTGCTCTCAAGACTCAAACCTGAAAGAGTTAAAAAAATTAAAATCTCCTTTAGCACTGCTTCTCAACTGCTTACTGTTAGGAAACAATTTTTTTTTTCTTTTTCTGAGGGGTCAAAATTTTTATTTATACCGGCCCTGGACAGTGGATAACACTGTGCCTCGGGAAAAAAACTTGCGAATTAGAATCCTCTATGTAATAATTGGTTCCTCCGACCTTAACCAAATATCTGAACAATCTCTTATAAGCTTAAAGTACGAAATTTTTAGAAGTTTCTAGCGCTTCCTCACATGTTGTCTGTTTATATGAAACTAAGTATTATTCATCAAATATTTCAGAAATTCTGAAACTTTGAACTTTGTCCATGCACCGATCACGATTTATTGATTTTTCATTAAAATCTAGAAACAACCGATATAAAATATTCTCCTGTACAGTGTGTCTCAAAAAACATGGGAGTTAACTGACAACTTCTTTATATTTTGTACAGTGGTAGGCGGTAATATCAATACAATGACGACAACTTTTGAGTTAAATTTTGATTTATATAAAGCTGTTTGATAACTGGACATATATAAACATAGAATTCAAGAGAAGTTGTCAATTTAAAAAGCTTCTCTTTGACTACGTGTAAACTTGTAATACCAAAAAAGCTTATTAATAATAAAAACTTAGTAAACCAGACGTCAGGTTAAATAGGCTTAATGACTCTTTGTCCATAGCATTTATTGAAAATGAAAGAAGATTCTTTAATTCCAACAGTTTACCCCAGAGATGTTAAGCCATCGAAAGAGTTTATGAAATGTCGTCGTCGTCTTCAATGGGTTTTTAACTATATTATGTTATCTCAGTAATTGCAAAATAAAAAAAAATTAATAATAGTAGTCATGAATGTGCGGGAACAGTTTTAAAGAGCTCCATAAAATCATTCCATTTTCAGAAAGTTACGAATACTACATTTTATAAAATCTTCCGATGTCTCTTTATATTTTAACCTAACTGTATGTTTTCTGCAACCAATACAGAACTTCTATAAGATGCAGAAAAAACAACTTTGGAAGCACAACAATGGGCTTCAGATGCAAACTATTCCAACGTTTTTTTAAGGTTTCGTATAATTTTCTGCACAAAACGTAAATTTTATAGCTTATTCAGCTGGTTTTATTTTTAACATTTTACCTATGCTTATATTTATCCCTCCCCCTGCGCCGAAAACAGCTTCTCCTCAACAAGAGCACCTTCCGTCAAGATTTTTTAGGGTTACCCACAAAGTAGAAGACTTCATGGACGACTGTACAGAATTAAAGCCGTCTGATTCCTTATAGGATTCCTTGTAATTGCAAACTTGTTTATTTCTTTCTCAAATCAAATAAACCATAAAAAGTCATTAATCTTGTTAAAAACTTAATATAACCTTGGGATCGTCATCCTGAAAGATCTCAGGTCGTCTTTACACTCTCGTCCTATAGTTTAAATAATACAATTAACCAAAAACTAGTATTTCACGTTTATTCATAAAAAAAAGTCTTATTAGCAATTTAAAGTGCGAGGTCATAAATCATAATCCTATGGATTCAAGTAGCATATATATACTTTTAGGATTATCAATGATCTGAGGGAACTAGATGAAAACTGAACATGAAGAGGCAAGATGTTTTAACCCTTAAAATGTATTATTTCATGAAATTTAAAGATTTCCCTCTAAACTAGCTAAATGCATTTTCAGAAAATAAAACCTTTAAAAATATTCCACAAGGGCAAATAATCAACGTCATAGGAAAGAAAAAAAAAATTNTAAATGTGGGGAAATATTATGTTTTTGAAAATGAGATCAAAATATTTAAAATAAAAAATGCATTGATTCTACATGTATTTCACTTTCAAATTTTAATTCTAAATAAGACATTTTAAAATACTTTACCAAAAGCATATTTCTGTAATTTCGTTTTATTTTCTTTGTTATCTCAACCTTTACTATTTCCGAATAATATCAGAAATGCTTTTCAATAAAAAATTATTTCTTCGGTTACAAAATTGTAGTTTAATAAACTTCTTAAAACTGGACAACAAAAAAGCTGAATTTTTTTCAATATTACATGCTTTGTACACATATGTTTTGTACACATATGTTTTGTACACAAATTTCATTTCCGACTCTGAAGAGATTCTAAGGCTGTAGCAACAGAGTCAAATTCCTAAAAAAAAGAGAGTTCAGGGACCAAATATAATAAAAAAGAGAATTCAGGGACCAAATATAATAGAAATATGGAAAATGAACTACACAGAATTATTTGAACCACTTCTTTTGTGCGCTGATTCCAAATAAGTGGCTCAACTTAGTCGACGCTGTTAAACTGTTTTTCCGCTATTCATTAAATTTTGTCCTGGAAAATTTTTTTCTTTACAAATGGCGGCGTTAAGGCATTTGTGCAACATTTTAACAAAAAAGAAATCCCATATGTACAGCGGTAGGCGATTATATCAATATAATGAAGACGGCTTTTTTATTTAAGTTTTGAATATTAACAAGTTTTTTCGAATTACATGTTTACTTAAGTAATCAAAAAGAAGCTTATTTAATTGACAGCTTCTTTTGATTTATATGTTTATTTGTATTGTGTATCCAGGCTGTTTAAAACCTGGATATAAATCAAAATTGAAATCGAAAGTTGTCTTCATTGTATTGATATAATCACCTACTACTGTATTTTTATGAAGAAATCACGGTACGCATGAATTTAAAAGTACAAAATGCATAAATTAAAAAAATCACTTTAAGAAATAAATACTTCTGAGAGAGGAAGCGAGGGAAAATATAAATCATAAGAAACAAAAATAAACCCTTTAATCGCAATATAAAATACGATCACGCTATAGTTTAAAAATTACGACGGTTTTAGGATTTAAACCCCATCTCTCTCAATAATTATTTTTTTTTAATTTAAAGACACGAAAATTTAAAGCGGAAATGGTAAAAAAGTATCCGCAAGTTCATAAATTCTTATTAAAGTCATCTTCATTTATCTAGATTTTTGATTTGCTAATCTTTATATTTACAGTGATTTCCGGAATAAAGCGGAAATTATTTTGATTAGAAACTTCCCTAAAGATTTATTTATTTATTATTTGCCTACTTGACAGTGAGAACCAGTAAACTGTAGAATAGTGTAGGATGACATTAAAGCTTGATAAGTAAGTGTATTTTTATGCTATTCCGAGCAAATAGTTTAAAACCATAACTTGAGTTAAAAGTCGTCTGCCTATTCCAGAGTATAATGGTTCTCGCTTGAAATAGTTGAAAATAAGTAAATAAAACAGATAATAAAATAAAATGAATCACCTTAAAAAAAATCTCCATTGCTAGTTTCTGTTCTTCTTTTATTTTCTCGAGTTCACTTGAAACCTCGGCGTACTCGCGCTTTATTTCCTGAAAATAAAAATATTACAGGAACGGCCGGTGTAATCTCCTGAAACATGTTAAAGGAGCTGCCGGCGTAATCTCCTGAAACCTGTTAAAGGAACTGCCGGCGTAATCTCCTAAAAAAATATTAAAGGAACTGCCGACGTAATCTCCTGAAACATGTTAAAGGAACTCCTGGTGTAATCTTCTGAAACATATTAAAGGAACTGCCGGTAATATATAGAGAGAGGGGGGAGATGTTAAAAAAATATATACCCAGTTATACCTGTAGGTTACTGACAAGCTTCCTAATGGGAACACCGCTGCAAGCAGCTCCCTTAAAGAAGAAGTTTATAAATTAAGTAAGTAGGTAAGTAATTCTTTATTTATGAAATATATTACAAACATACAAAATTAAGTGAAGGAGAAATTATTTATCTGGTTGGTATTTTATGTTTTTTTTGTTTTATTACTTATACTTTTATCAAAGAATTTAAGTCAAAGAATTGCACGTTAAAGATTTTTATTCCCAAAATAAATTTTAATACTTATATAAAGATAATTAAACTTTGTAAATTCAAAAAGTATTAATTCATAATACTTGCGTTAAAAAAATGAATCATAAAAACGACTTAAACCTCTATTGCTGTCTGTTGATCAAGTTTTTGGCCAAGTACCGCAAATCTCTTCTCTGTGTTCTAAACAAAATTTGTTTAGAATGATTAATGGTTTTTAATTACTTTTCAGAGGCGTACACAGAGTTTGGGGATAAGCCCTCCCCCCTAAATCAATAAAATCTATGGGTTCCAGGGGGTTTTCAGGCCCCGAGAAAGAAAAAGAAACTTAAGCCCCCCCCCCCCTCATTGGAAAAGTTCCTGTGTATGTCCAGCTTTTACTTTTGTACACACAGAAAAAAAAAATTAAGTAAGCAGAGGACAAGTTAGGTTGGGTTCACGGGCGTACGCATGCTGGACATTTTCGGTAATTTCCTAGTATAGGATTTTTGGAACCCTGAAATAGTTCAAAATATAAATGCTAATACTTATAAAAATAATATGTACAAAATTATAAATAATGTTTGACATCATTCTCGTGGATTTGAAGATTCCAACATCTCAAAATCCTTGGAAAACTTTATTCTATTCATGTTTTATGCCCTAACGTCGCCATATTTTTAAAAAATGTATTTATTTTCAAGGATCGGGACACTTAAAAAAAATAATATTGAAAGGACGAGGATTTTGATGTGGTTCGGATTAGAAAATGATGATGATGTGGTTGGCCTTCCTCCCCTCTTTGAACTATAGGAGGTGAGTCGGGCAATTCAATGGGAGGGAGGGGGCAGGGGGGGACAAAGAAAATATTTATTGGCATGCATTTAAAACAGACATATTCTAAATCCCTGGGTTTAAATACACAGTATAGATGGGTATCTGCAGTGGTACTAAAATATTATAATGGTTTTCTACAATACTGTGTATTTAAAATTGTATATATTTTTCCTCTAGCTATTTAGACAGTAATGAATTACTTTTACCCTTGATTAACCTCGCAGAAAATACTTCATATTTTTAATGTTCAATTTTGATTGTTAAATACTTCTTTTACAATTTTATTCAATTATTGATTGTTAAAGACCTCTTTTACAATTTTATTCAATTATTGATTGTTAAAGACTTCTTTTACAATTTTATTCAATTATTGATTGTTAACGACCTTTTTTAGAATCAACGTTAGTTTTCCATTCAGTGAAATTATTTGTTTAACTTGGTCATTCCTCCAGTTAAATCGTTTGTTCACTAAAAACGTTCGTTCAGTAAAAAATGTGTTCAAAAGTTTATCCTTAACATTGTTTGTTCTTTAAAAAATGTTAGTTAAAAAAAGTTTTAGTTTGTTTTGTTCACTCGCAAAAAAGTGCCCATCTCAGGATATATATTGCAGCATTGCCAGTCTGTTTCTAGTTTCTATGTTGAAAGGTATTGGTAAAAGAACTTCACATAAAAATGTGACTATTTTATAGTTCACAGTACGTGTACCCGGTGGCGTATACAGCATGTATGATCAATATTGGAACTGAGCTAACCAACCCAGCAGAGGTCGCTGCATTTTCACTTAAACAAAATTGCGATAAAAAAATAATTCAAAATTGTCTAAACAGTTGCAAATTGACAATTTAATATCTTAGTTATATAAAATCCCCCCTCCCCCGATGTCCATCATTCTAAGGCATGGAATCTGATCATCATGTCACAGTCCATATATTCAGAGGGCATTTATTACTAACTCAAACATTTTTTTACTACAAGATAAAAATAAATTCTAAATCTCAATACTCCCTCTGGCCCTTATGGACTGTAATTTACACTTTTCTGGACAAGGTATATGTAAACATAATGCATTCACACTGTTTACTGTCAAACTTTATAATCAAATAATGCCAAATAATACCTTATCTTTACTCCGAAGAAAAATAATGCTATAAGAGAAACTTTATAATTTTAATGATTATAAAGTATGTGATTGAGGAGGTGTACACTGTACACTGTACACTGTACAGGGTTACCCACAAAGAATAAGAATTCAGAGACGACTGTACAGAATATAATATTTCTTTCTATGTATTTATGATTCCGTGCAACAACAAAAAGACTGTCTTTCAAATCTTTGAAATAAATTTCAAAGTCTATTTCAAACAGAAGACTTAATTTAAACTTGGAATCGTCAGCTTTGAATAATTTCAAATCGTTTTTACAGTCTCATCCATTGTGGGTAACCCTGTAGGTCTAGCTGTGGTGCGTTTAACATTAATATTGCCTCATAAAGTCAGTCCTCAATGTAAGTTCTTGTTATAGTGAGTCCTCAATGTGCGTCCTTGTTATTGTGAGTCCTCAATGTGCGTCCTTGGTGTAGTAAGTCCTCAATGAGCGTCCTTGTTATTGTGAGTTCTCAATATGCGTCCTTTTATTGAGAGTTCTCAATGTGCGTCCTTTTATTGTGAGTTCTCATTGTGCATTAGGGTGTCTCAAAAACATAACTTTTTAAGTGGGTAGGTTTTTCCCATTCTCCTAGGTTCCCTTTTTTAGATTTTCTTTCTTTATATAAACAGAACTCGAAGTTATTCAATGCTAACATTTGACAATTGGACAATATAACCCGAGAGATATACGGTACAGAGTCTCCCAACCCTAAAAGGTCTAGCCATGCACAGTCTAACTATCTTTACAATATTGAATTATTATTATGAACTGCTACCTGATTGACCTCCTAGCTATAAACAATCTACCTAATTGACCCCACAGCTTTAAACTCCTACCTGATTGACCTCCTAGCTATAAACAATTTACCTAATTGACCCCACAGCTTTAAACTCCTACCTGATTGACCTCCTAATAATAGATTATCTATCTCAGATCTATCTACCTGATTTAACCCTTAGCTATGAACTGCTACCTGAATGACCCTCAGCCAGCTATAAACCTGCTGGCCATCAACTTTTTACCTGATTGACCACTTAGCTATAAACTAACTGATTGACCACCTAGCTATTGACTGTCTACCTGATTGACCTCCTAGATATACATGTCCTCGTTAAAGTAACCTTGAAAGTTCACATTTACGAAGTAGCCTCTTAATTTGCAGAATTTGGAATTTGGGTAAGGCTACCCCAAAAAGATGAGTGAAATGGGACGAGCCCAAGTTATCTGCCTTAAATGTAATCTTAAAATTGCTTATTTACTAATTTGGCAATGAAAGTGAGATGTAATTACAAATGCAGAGAATCGTGAATATTAGGAAACAGTATAGAGTCAATTCTGAAGTCTAGTCTTTTATGGGTAAAACCTGTATCTAGCATCATCATTCGCAAGAATGTTTTTTTTATTTGTTTCTGAAATATGTGAACATTCCCCCCGAGAATATGTAAGGCTTTGTTATGATTTCCTATTGGGTTGATGTATACAAAGCCAAGGCTCAGCCCTTATGTTGATTGTATCCTAGAATCCTATACAGATTAATGTTGACATTTATATTATCTCCTTGTCTCTTCTAAACAAATCCACACTGTCTGGATACAATCATAAGAAAACGAATAGCATTAAACTAAGCTAGTGGGGTAGGTCAAATAGGCCTATGATTGGCTTAGTTCTGTAAAAAGTCTGACGGTGCCATCAAAGTTGAAACCGAGCTGACGTACGTTAGGGTTAAGCTTGTACATGCCGCGAGTGTTTCTAAAAGGCATGTACAACGGTTCGGGCTGGTTCAAATTCAAATTTACCCTAGTCCACCGTGAATAATGCTGAATATTCATCAGAGAGCGACTGCTCAATTTTTTTTTTAGAGCTAAACACTTTAGATATCAAGATGAATGCTTGATCTCCTCTTTCTCTTAATCTTCAGATTATTTTAATCTTTAGTTTGTATTGGAGAAAGTTTCTAAAGTTTAACCAATCAGAGTTGATCGAGTTTGCAGAATCCCAAACAGCCGTGACTTAAAGGTTGAAAGCTTTACCGAAAAAATCGATGAGAATTTTGCCAATTACTTTTTAAACACAAGGCTAACAACAACCAATTGCCTTAGAGTGCTAAAATTTACATGTAAAGGGCTACAGAAAAGCAAAAGTGAGTTAGAACGGTAAAATCAAAGCCCAAGGCGTTGCGACACTTCAAAGTGACCCTGTATTTAAAAATCGATGAAACTTCTTATAAACAAGCTGAATCTAAGTGAGCTAATGCCTTCCTGGTCACAAATCGTAAGTTTAGGAGTTTTATATGAGAAATGTAATTGTAGAACACACATTGAAGAAGAAAAAGATATCTTGCTGAAATTGCTGAACTTAAACTGACATAAATTGAGAAAAGTTTGAAAACAAAATTTAAATTTTAAATTGTTTTCTGCATAATGTCTGTATTTCTCCCCCTTTCTGGGAAATTACACAAACTTGAATTAAAGGATTTACTTTAATCCGGAAAATTAGCTCCCACGAACCCCTATTAAATATTCTTACATCCTAAACCTCAAAAGGCTCCCCACCTTAAAATCCACTATAATCTAACACAGTTTTTAATTAAACTACTTTATTTGTAAAATTCTAAATCATATTTTCTAATTAGATATGAAATAGCTTATCATAATTAAAACAGACAATATTAATGCTTTGATAGTTCATTTTAAATGCTCGTATATGTCTAAAAAAATCAGTTGTCTATAAAGATAAAAAACAAATCTTCACTCCTGTATGCCGAGTCCATTAGCGCCTGATCCAATCAGTGTTCAGTCATGTGTTTGTTGTTTATTCTGAACCAATAGAAACAGTATGGCGGTAACATCTATCTTTCTATCTATCTCATTATCCAATAAGAGTTATGAATCCTTGAATCAGCGCTATAACAATAAATGGAAATATTTACTTCTACTGAAACTTGTATGTTAAGGAATTGTACTGCCGTACTCTTCCATTCCTGGAAAATATATAAATAACTCGGTTAATTATTAAAAGTAGATAACACATGTATTGATAAATTGATGTCTAATACATATACGTATATATGTATATAGATGTAAATATTTATATACATATATAAATAAAGGCCTCATATTTCTAGCTTATACATTTACCAATATACACAGATAATTAATAAAATCAAGAAATGGACCTACATGCAAAATTTCACTTCGGCACTCCTAAAACCGTTATACTGTTATCTGAAAAATAATGTTGAAGATATTGTCGTTTTTCAAGGTTTAAAAGGGTTAAATTTCAAATAATTTCCTGCAGTAGAAATGCACTTTTTTGGATAAACCATAATTGAAAATAATGAGTATCAGGATTGTAATCAGTACTTGAAAAGACAACTCTGTGCAGGGTGCTGTTGTGAATGAGGCATTGTCATCCGTCACTTCAAAAATAAGCTTTAAGAGATCCAGCTTAGATTTCTTTTGTAGGGTTCTTTATCTTATTTAAAAAAATACCATATTTGAAATTATTATAAAAATTGATAAATAGTTAAATTTAACTGATTTTAGTGGAAAATTAGCCAACAAACTTATTGGACAGAGCTAGATTGGACATCCATTTTGTGAACGAACAACATTTTATCGTGAACGATGGTTTCGTTTAGAAAAAACGATACACGTATTACTTGACTTGTTCAGAGAATTGAAAAAATGATAAATTTCAAAAATGAACGAAAAAACCAACGATTTTAAAAAATCTCTATACATTTTTACTGAATGATTTTTTTGAATGAACATTTTTACGAAAACGAATTTACTGAACAATCTTTCAGTAAGAAAACGAACTAAATAAATAAAAAATGAACGATGCTTTTGAGAAAAAACAAAACGAACTGACGAAATGAAAAAATGTCCCTGGAACTCTGTAAAGGATGGATTGACGCTCAATTTAGAACAAAATATGGTGAAAGAGCCTGAAAAGAAACAGTATTAAAGGAACTATCGTCGTAGTTTTAATTGACCCTTCGGCCTCCATTTGAATATGGGCATGTACAATTCACAATAGTACCCTTGAACCTTCATATAAACAATAATGTGAGATATAACGTCGCTTGGTCATTGATGGGAGGCTTTCAGTTTTTGTATTCTAGAATATAATGTTTTTTTTTTTTTTAGCTAGAAAGCTAAATTCCAACAGGCAAAATTTGTTGGATTATTTTCTTTTATTTGCAAAAATTGATAGAAAAAATATTTCTTTTTTTAAATCTGATATTTCTGATTACTTTTATGGTCATAAGGAAAGTAAAAAAGTCATTTTTTTACTATTTTGCTTCCCACGAAACATGGCAGTTGGTAAATAGTTTTGATTGTCGTCTTCCATACACTGTATTAGATGTTAAAGGCTGTTTGCAGTTTATTTTATTTAAAAATCTTTTGCTCAAATATATTTTACTTTAAAGTTAATTTTACTATAATATGACTCCTATATAATATTTTTATTATTGTCTTTGGTATTAAATATCTTAAACAAATTCTGGAAGATGACATTCTAAACTATTTACCAAATGTCATGTTTGGTGGGACACCCTGTAGCTTGGGAACCCATGATCACACGAACCCTATGCTCAGACAAACAAACAAACACCCAATCACCATAACAAACAAACAAAGGTTACTGCTTTAAAGGGAGTGTTCGTGAAAAATGAAAGGGGGTATCAACTATATACAAATGTGGCGAAAGATAATCGATGACCATAGGGTGTAATATCTGAATGATTTGTTTTAAATTAAATAGATTTTTTTTCGGTCTAAGTCGTATGTTGCATCTTTCTGAATTTGTATGGATACTGCGTTCTTCGGTATTAGTCGTTTTTAACAATTTTCTCCTTATAGACGCAACAGATAGAAGTAAGATTAGAAGTGATCAAAAGCGCTTTTTTATTGCATTAAGCCTATACCCCCTTTCATTTTTCGCGAACACTCCCTTTAAATAAATATTTTTATCATACATAGCTTTAATAATAAAGATTTAGAGATGGGGTCTCAGAAAGCCATATAATTTTATTTTGTCAGATATCAATTATAAAATCAGAAGCTGGATGTCTAATTTCAAAATGGTGAAAGCTGATAACGTTTTTTGGTGATCACTGTATTTATTTTCAACTGAAAGGAATTGATAATTCTTCTTCGAACTTTTTCCTCCCTGAGATAATCAATTTGGTGAAATATGCTCAAGCTTTATCAGATCATTTTTCACCCAGTTCCCAGCTTCAAGATTAATCTCAAGATAATAAAATATATATTTTTATTTACATTTCTGGTTTAAAGGGACTGTAAGCTTAATTTCAAGTGACCATGGTTTTAAAAAATATTCAAAAATTAAGTAGGAAACAAATTGATTTCTACTTTTGACGAATATGACACATGTTATTAATTCCATTTTTATGGGTTTTTCAAATATATTTAAGATCTGTAGCTTTTTTATTGAAAAATCATTCACTATTTTTGTGTTTTTTTGGAACACCAGTCGACCGCCCTCGATACTCTACCGAATGCATCAAAAACCAATCTTTTGCAAAATTTGTTTACAAGGTTCTAGTGTAAGCCGTTTTTAAGTTATAAAGAAAAAAAAACAGAGGGGAGTGGAATAAACCATCCAACACCCCCATCATGACAAGGTTAAGGTTTTTTTTTAAAGGGAGTGACCGGCTATGTAAGGTAGTTGAACTGAGTATGCAGTGTTGTGGAAAACTTCTTGCGAATTCATTTGAGACATATTAAAGTTTGTAAAGATCTGTAAATCCTGAGTTTGAGCGCAAATTCGACGTTCAAAACTTCTACTTTGGGGGTGGATACGTTTTCATAAAACTTGGTGGTTTATATCTCTCATTTTCAGCTCAAGGAGTAGCTTCTAGTTTAAATATATTTGGTTTAAAGGAACTTTAAATCCCAGTTTTTACTTGTTTTTCATTTGGATTCAATGGGAAAAAGTTGAGTTCTGTCACTCTTGTATTTGATAATAAGATTTCTTCCTGAATCCATTTATTGAAATAACAAAAGAGAGAAATCAAACTAGAGAAAATAAAATCATCAAGAATTAGAAAAGTAGAGTTTAAATTTATTCAATGGATATATTTTATAGATCGTATGTTTGATTAACAGGGAATGAAAAGAAACAGAATAAACAGAAATGTACAAGCAAGATGAATCAAAAAACAGAGTTTCAAAGAAAAATAGAAGATAAATATAATGCCAATAACGAAAATCGACATTATAAATATTATTTATTATGTTCTACTGTAGACCCGGCTGTAACCTTATTAAATAAGGTCTTCTGTATATCCTGTATACCCTGTATATCTTGTATACCCTGTATACGCTGTATACCCTGCATACTCTCCAAACCTTGTATACCCTGAAAACCCAGTATACCCTGTATACCTTGTATACCCTGTATACCTTGTATATCCAGTATACCTTGCAGCTGGGANTATACCAAGTATACCCTGTATACCCTGTATACCCTGTATACCTTGTATACTCTTCCCTGTATACCCTGTTACCTTGTATAACCTGGAAGTTTCTGGAACAAAAACTTGATTTATTCCTTCTTCCCAAGCTCCAGATACTTGCTTCAACTGGAAAGAAAAACAAAACAGAGAAATAACAAAATTTTCTGAAGGTACTTAAGCTTCCCCTGAGTTCCATACCCCCCCCCTTTTTGACCCCTAAAAATTAACCATGTATCTAGATTTAGCGCGCTCCAAAATCAACTAAGATCGATTTAACAATTTTGTACCCTGTGACCCAAAGCAAAAAACATAATTTTTTCAAAAAAAAAATTTTCAATTAAATTTTTCTTAAAGTTCAAGAAGAGTAAACTGTAAAGTGTAAAATTGATGTGTATAATAGTTAAATGTAAGTATTAATAATTTTTGTAAAAATTGTCGATTTTCAAAATATACCTTTATTTAAATATTTGACGGTTTGCAGTTCTCACCTTTTCCCCAGAAATCCCTGTGATTTCTAAAAATGCGCTGAAATCTAGGAACCGGTTTGTCTGAGAGAGGAAGTCGTCTTTGTTTTAAAGTGTTAAATACGAAAAACGTTAATTTCTTGCTAATTCTAAAATCAAAAGATTTTTTATATTTTATCATTAATACATGGTGTCATGGAAATATGATGATTTTAGATTTTATTGGGCTGTTGTTTAAATATTTTCTTTGCAAAGCCAAAGGTATCATTCTTTTCCGCTGGAATTCGCAAACGATAAATAGGCTTTTTCTCCGGCCATAGATATCTTAGAAATGTAAGACTAATGCCAAAAAATAGCTAATAGGCTAATTAGTTTATCATGTAATTACTCAACTAAGTGAACGGTCCCTTTGAAGTTTCATTTTATGTTTGCAACCCAGCAATATCATTTTATCTTTTCGTTCATTACATTTACATCTTTATTTCAATTACAACCAAATTCTTCAAATTCCATCATAATTATTTTTTCTATACAGAGATAACCATATAACACTGTAGAATAGAAAGACGTCATCGAAGCAATACTGAAGTTCATTTGATGTTGTGACATTTTTTCTCGTATGTTATTAAGTCAATTATTAAGTGAAATTATTCCACTCACGCTTCACAATTACTGTGTGTCATGCTCAATTGACTATTTAAATTAAAGTCATAATATTAGCCTTGAGGTCGACTTCCTATTCCAGAGGTTTTTGGTTATCATTGTAGTAAAGAAACATTTTATAAAATAATACTATAAACTTATTTTTTCAAAATTATTTATGATCATAATTTCTAATCTTCTAAGTAAGAAATTTAATGTTTGGCATGCAAGGAATATGTTTCCCATAACAGACAGGGTTACCCACAAAGGATGAGACTGCAGAGACGACTGTGCAGAATTTATACTACACTATTATAAAGGGTGTCTTATTATATCTAAGGAATTTATAAATAACGAAGAAAATTGATATGTAATACGATAATTTCATGATTTAAAAAAAAAACTTTTTTTATTAGTTTTTACAACTTTCTGTTCTTGCATTTAAAACCTGACGACATAAAATTGTCCGGAATATTATTCAAATTTTGTATGTATTGTATAGTGCAATGAAAAAAGAAAACACCTCTACGCTCGCGTCATTTTTTAAAATTGAAGATCATGCAAATTTGCATTTGTTGACTGAAATGTTAAATTCACAATTATTACTCAAAACTTTGTTTGATTTAGTATGCATGAGATCTGTGTTTATTTGGACAACCTTGAATGCAACCACCCACCTCCCTCAAATATAAATGCACCCCCAGTATTGTATGCTGCAGGGACTAAATTCCTACATATTAATCATTTACGTATTAATGCTTTGTGTGCAGTGGTCTAAAAATGCTTTTTTTAAGTATTAATGCTAAAAATATGAATAAGGGAAGAGGAAGGAGGCATGAAAACATATGTGAACATATGTTAGATCAAAATAGCCCAACCAGGGATATAGGGATAACAAGTCCTTTTTTCACAAATTTCAAGAATTGTATGAGAGATGTTTAATATCCTTCATTACATAGTCGACGAAAATAGTAGTAAATAATTTTACTAATAATAGTATCACCTGGATTTAGTTAAATGAATAGGATAAAATATTTTTATTATTAATCCTTTCAAAAAGTACCACAATGCTAAAGGCAAACGTACTATTAGATCCGTTTTTACAATCAGTGACACCTTGATGATATAGAATATTTTAAAGAACTGAAGTGGTTAAAAGCAAAAATTATGTTAAAAACCTTTAATTTGATAAATATTATAACAATATGAAATTAACACTGGGTAAAATATTTAGTGCAGAAAGTTAATTTAACCAACATTAGAGGGAAATTATGTTTGAAAGAAAGATTGCTGCTACATCTAGCGGTGAAAACTTATAACATTAAGAGGGTCTGTGTGGCCGACTGACTGAAAGTATCACACTCCCCCCCCCCTTCTTTCATTCCCAGCAGATATAGGGTGTCCCTCAAAACATGACAGTTGGTGAATAGTTTAAAATGTCTTCTTCCATAATTTGTAAAACTGTTTGATACCAAAGAGTATAACAAAACAATTATATGACAACGTCATATTATTGTAAAAATCATTTTAAATTAAAATATATTTGAGTATTATTTGACGGAGGGGAGGGGTGACATTATTGTATAGAATATTGCGTGTATGTTTAACACATCTCAATTGCCTGTGAGTGTTGACTGTTGCTAACAGATTCTAAGCCAGGTCAAAATCAGGATTACAGACGCATGCGCAGAACTCTGATTCACTTTTCCTTTCTCTCTCAATGCCACAGAGTTCAATTTTTCTTCGCTAGATGTAGATATTTCTCTTTGTAAACTTAGAATTTGAATCCACCATCTCAGCTAGTCCAAAAAATATCAGAAAGTTAAGGATATCTTTAAGAATTTCTAGTGCTTTAAAAGAAAGTTTATAAGGCTTTGCTAATCTGTGAATTTCTCGTTTCAATTTCCCCTTTTAAAGGAAACTTAATTAAAAACTTTTTCCTTTTTCATTTCATTAGGGTTGATGTCCATTATGAATTTCGGGTTAGTAACTTATTAGTTATTTATTTAGCAGGGCAATCGCAAGTGTGCACTGCTCTGGTTTAAAAGAAGTTGACATATTATTAACCAAGATTTTGTGTATCACTTCGCCTAGTGAAATGAAATTCTGGAAATTTCTATCCCCTCTAGTTGGGAGAATCTTCCTCTATATCTTCACCTTTTATCAGATTCAGAAAAAATGTTGTTCAAAAATTACATCACAAAACATCCTCATTTTCGATTGAATAATATTGAACTATCATTTTTAAAAATTATATTGGTAAGTTACATATGGATTTCATTGTATTAAAAATATTTACATTCGTTAAGATTTTTGTTTCTTCATAAAGTTTAACTAATTGGACTTTTATTTCATTTCAAGGAAAATACTCTCTTTTTTGAGTCATTATGTTTCCAAGGAAAAAGAAAAAATATGTTCTTTTTTATAAATAAAAATTTGACTATTCCAATAATTCAAAATGATTTATCTTTTTTTAACAAATAAAAGGCTAACTACTGAAATAAAAAATGATTAATTTAATAGCTTTTGCTACGAATTTGAATGTTACTCTAAATAAGAAGAAATTTCAATTTTAACTTTAAATTTTAAATTTTAACTATACTCTAAAAAAGTATAATTAATATCTAAAAAAAAACAATACAATTCAATTTTAACTGTTAACTTTTTAACGTTTTAACAGTATTAAAAAATCATTAGCCTTAACCATTAAGGTCTCCGACATTTTCATTGTTGCAATGATCTCGCAGCTTCTCTATAGTCTTGATTTTAAGCACAAGTATTATAAAAGCAAAGGAATCAAGTCTTTGCCACAAAATCAAATTTACAATTTTTATATAGACCTATGGACATGTTCAGAATTTTTTTTTATATAGACCTGGACATAAGTTCACCTGTTCTTTTATATAGACCAAGACATGTTCAGACTTTCTTTTTATATAGACCTGGACATGGTCAGGGTTTCTTTTTATATAGACCTGGACATGTTCAGACTTTCTTTTTATATAGACCTGGACATATGTTCACCCTTTCTTTCATTTAGACCTGGATATGTTCAGACTTTCCTTTTATATAGGCATGGACATGTTCAGGGTTTCTTTTTATATAGGCATGGACATGTTCAGAATTTCTTTTTATATAGACCTGGACATGTTTAGGCATTTTCTATGTAGGCATGGACATATTCAGGCTTTCTTAAAGCAGACTGCCTGAATATAAAACACTCATTTTCCTTGTCCATACTTGATTAGACTTATCTTGACACAAATCATCCCTATGTTACATTATTACACAGTGGGACTCAAAAAATTGTGGATTAGGATTCCTAATATTCCTGTATAATAGGAAGACAATATTTAAGCAATCATGTGTATTCTATAATTTGTATTCAATGTTGTTAAAAAGCAAATAGTTTTACCACCAGCTTAAATATGAAAATATGAAGTGAAATGGGTCTATTAACGTACTGCAGAATTGTTTTATTTCATTAAACATTATAAACAATTTCATTTCTTTTAAACATTATTACAATTATATTACATTATTAAAATTAATAATAAACCCTATAAATTTTTATGTTAAACTATTTATTACAATTGTTTATATTTGTGTTTTTCAAATTCTCGTCTTTCTTTCTCACATAATGCACAAATTGTTTTTCCTAATTCCTAAACTAATTCCATTATCCATCCTCCTCGTTCTTCTATTTCCTTGTAATATTCCTAATCATGATAAACATATGTAGATTCCCCCCCCCATTTTTTCATTCTCCAACCTTCTCATTCTTAATTCTTTTATTTCCTTAGAATATTCTCAGTTCATTATACAGTTAGAACTTACAATACGTTATATTATTTATACTAGCCTGGAACCCAGCTTCGTCTGGAAATATAAACTTTCTCTAGAGTAAGAAAATTTAGACTTAATTAGCCCAATGAACTTGACATATAGCAATTGTGCAGTGTGAAGACACAGATTTCACCTAATAAGTGTTTATATACAGTGAAACACTTAATAACGAATACATCGGAAGAATTTATCAAATGTCGTCTTGACAATTTTTCAATGAGTTTTATACTATATTACGTAAATTTCAGTATTTGCGAAAATAAATAAATAGCCATGAATATACGGGAACAGTTTTAAAGAGTTCCATTTAATCATTTGATTAAAAAACTAAATATCTGCAACATTCCATTATCAGAAAGTGAAGAATACGACATTTGATGAACTCTTTCGATGTCTCCGTTATTAAGGGTTTCACTGTATGTTATTAGAACCTTGTTGCATAGTGGGCGTACAGTAGGGGGCTATCTTAATCTTGAAAATTTTGAAAATTAGAAACCAATTTAGTGCAACGCCTTTTATAAATACTATCATAAGATAAAAAGCAGGAATTTTCGATTTTGTAAAAATTTATTCAAAATACCTTTATATAACTATCGTTTATGTTTCAATTTTTAAAATCTTTTAGACTATATAATTTCGACAAGTTTGATTTCGTTTAATAATCTAAAATCTGGATAATAATCTTGACATTTCCGGTAATATTGACAGCACAAAAAAAAGGTAAATAACATTTGGGAAATGCCAGGACTATAGGGTAATGTGAATTGGGATTATTAGAATCATATATGTAAATGTAGCTTGATGAACAAATGCCGCAAATAGTTTCATTGATCTAAGACGACCATCTATGTCGTTTCGCTATTGTCATATTTTGTGGGACACCCTGTATTTGCTTTATAACAACATAAATCACACATAGGTTTGTTTAAATGTCGTCTTACTATTCCACAGTTTAAAATTGGTCTCACTTTATAAGTTAAGCAAATCAATGCTTTTTTTGTGTAACTGCAAAATTATATTATGTGTATAGTTATCAATATTCTTTGTGTTAATTTTTTATATCCTTGAAGTAAAAAAAATTCCCGGAGATTTAGAAGTCCTTTCAAAATGTCGTCTTATATCATAGAGCCTCTCATTAGAACAAGTGAAAAAGGTCATTGAACGTTCTAACTTCTATGTATTAAATGTAGGTTGACTCTTTTTTCCAAATATTTTAAAACAAGTTTAATCTCTAAATAATTCTTTCTCTTTTTAAGATTAATTTCTTTTATATTTGTATTTCGATGTATTCTATTGAACAAATTAATATAATACTTTATCGGAATTCTCAGTACTTCTTTCTGTATCTGAAAAAAAGAATACACATTTTAAATCAATTCAGTCTAAAGGAATTGCGTCTTTGTCACAAGCTCAAATTTTCTAATCTCTGTATAATTGCAACAGGAAAGTTGTAAACCTTTTATATTTTAAACTTTGATTATTTGATCAAAAACAAATCCAAAATTTGAAATACGACATTGGGTTGTTATATGACAATCAGAGTTTGTGGAAAAAAACTCAATTCTTCTTATTCTTGTACTTAACCTTTCCATACAAGCTTTTTCGTCCTGGTCATCCCATTCTAGCTTCTGCTTACTTCTTGCCGCAGTCAGCATCCTTAGTTGGAATATTGTTTAATGGAAAACACGAGAAAAAAATAATTTAAATAGAATGTAAGCATAATTTTAGGTAAGTGTGTTTATTTGTGGTTTCTTGCAAGTTTAAAAATGTAAGTATTTTCTTTGTGTATTTCAAATTGAAATTAATGCTGTTGAATTTTAAAGGAAAAAAATAAAATAATTTCAAAATTCTAAAAAGGTGTCTACAAAAGGAGAGATTTTTTTTTATGTTTTTACGTACAAAATTGTGCACTAAAATGTTCAGTAATAAAAAAAATCGCATTTGCTTTTAAAAATGTAATCAAATATTTAACCTAAAATAGAATAGAAAAACTATTAACCTGCTTCTCTCCTGCGCCTTCCTTTCTCCTGTATCTGTATTCCAATTTATCTCATCTCTACTACCTCTAATCTTTAATATTTATATTTCATATATATTTATATATTCATATTCGAATATGTGTATATATACAGATTCAGAGGGGGGGGGGGTTGGATCAGTGATATATGGTTTCCAGGGGGGTTTCAGTGCTAAGCATCCCTCCTCTTTGGAAAAGAAAAAAATCAAGCCACCGTGAACAAAATACTTTGTACGCCCCTGATAAAAATTTAAAAAGTGTGTCCCAAGAAAAACAAAACAATATTTGCGTACCACTTATGTTGATTCAAATTGTGTGTAGCACAAAAAATGAAGAACAGTTTAAAATTGACATTGACATTGTGGTAAGGAAAAGAAAACTTGTTATTGCATACAAATTGAATTTCAATTAGATTAGAATAAGCATAGATTATTTAAAATAAAAGATATGACCCTAGATGATAGACAAAATTTGATTATTGACTTGATAATATTGAAATTTGCGCACAAACACCATTTAAAAAATAGAAAAAACGTTTATTTAGAAAATAGCTGCGCATTTTTCAGAGTTGTTTAGAATATTTGCATTTTTTCAGACCCTAGTCAAATTCAATAATACGGTAAAATTCACAAGTATAAATTCAAACAAGCCAAAATGTAAAACTTTTAACTGTTTTGTCTTTCTTAATTTGTGTACAACTTAACTCTATTTCATATCAATCAATCGGATGTGTAAAATGTAAAATAGATTTTAAAAATGCCCAAAATTTTGAAAAATTTAATCATGTCTAAATTATAGATAAATACATTCATGAATAAATTGTAAATATATATTGAAAATAAATATAAAGATATTAAAGCTTTACAAATGTTGAAAAATAATATGCATTGAATAATGCATTGAATAATAACATACAGGGTTAGTTAAAAAAAGCGATTAGTGTCTTCTTGTTCAAAAATGTGTTCTTCTCAAAAGCAAAAGTTGTTTTGACTCAACCTGTTTTTACATAATTCTTTGTTCTAAATATATGCATTAATTTTCCTGAATATACTTTGCTCTATATGCTTGCTCCCTCTCGTCTTCCCAGTTTATCTTCAAATATAATTTATTATTTATGAAAATTCGATAAGTAAAACAGAAAAATCCGCGAAAATATAATGACGATTTTAGAGTTCATAGGTCATATTTCTAATAGGAAAGGGGGCGGCCCTAAAGCCAAATTATCTTATACTATTAAGAAATCAGTAAAATTTTAAGAAAACAGAAGGGTAAAACATTTCTGTTAAAATATCATCAAATTAATATTAAGTTGAAAAAGGTAGATACAATAGAAAACGGAAACTGTTTAAGTAACTGATATTTTTGGCTATTATTAACTTATTCACTTGAAAAACGAGTATAGTCGAATTACGATAGTAAACTTTACATTTTTTTATCTTAAAAAGTATTAGATATTAATTCAATCTGCAAATTCTGATTCTAATTACTTTGTAGAGAAACCACAGAAGATAATAATCAGTTTTCATAAATTAAAACATATTGATATCTTGTGGAAGACGAGTCCCAGCGGCCTCCTTACAACAGAGCCAGGAACAAAGGAAAGAGCTGGAAGAATTCTACGCTGCATAGACTCTAGTTGATTCATGTGATTTGATACCGATACGAATAGACTTGTTATTTCTTAGAATCAAATATATTCTGAAGTTAGACTCCTTGTGTTATTTGGAGACCGACGCTACGACCTCCATAATCTAATTTAAATTATGATAAAGATATATCAGAATATATTCATGTGCTCTAAAACAAATACAAATTTCGAAATCCGGTGCGCGATGTACTTATACAGTTAAACAAAGACGTGATTTCAATTCACTTTATTTCGATGATCACTGGATAGAAGCAAGCGCAACGAATATATGAATTTAAAAAAATGACCTGATTATCGGCATTTTGTTCAGTTTGTTCTCGAAACCTTTGTCTGACCAGCTGTTCTCCCATAAATTCTACGAATGGAGAAAATGTCATGAAAATCAGTTTTATTAAAGGAATTTGAGTCTTTGTTACAAATTCAAATATTCTAATTCCTAAATCTTTGCAACTTGATATTTCAAACTTAGATTATTTGATCTAATTCGCATTTGAAAATATCTAATTGGTCATTCACACCCCCTCAATTCGTGATAGGAATAAGCAAGAATTCATCTTAAAAATAAGTTAGACTCAAATTGTTATTGAGGTTTCAGGAAAGATTCCAAAAGTCCATCGAGACCAAATTGAACCGAATAAAAACTATCTCAACTTTCAATGAAATAGTCGGTTTAGAATGAAAACATCTCTTGTATGCACATGAAATGAAACTAACCTTCAAATTCGGCAGGAGCTTTTTCCTGGACCTGTTCCCTTTCAATGATAATAAATTTTTAAACGTTAAATTACAGATTTTAGAGACCGCAATTTAGGGTAATATAGTTGTCATTAAAATCTTCTATTACATATTTAATGAAAATGCGCTAATTTTTTTTCACGAAAACTTCACACAGTGGAATGCATTTATACTTCATTTTACTGTAAAAGCTTATATTTAACTGATTTTTTTTTCAGTGAATTATTCTTAACACCCCGTCTTTTGGAGATATCCTAGTAAAAAGGCAACAAAATATGGATTCTTAGCAAGCATTATTATCTTCGCTGACTTAAGCTAAAAATAAGTTTTTGCGTGTTTTTGCAATAAACTCTTAAAGTTTCAGCAAATACAAAATATAAACTTCATTTTGCAAAGTTGTAAAAACACAAAATGCCATTAAATGAATTTTAAGTTTATTGACAAAAACAAGTTTTAAATTCTTCACATAGTGCTTACTTGGTAACTGGGTTTTAAATGTTTAAATTGCAATATATTTTTTAGATTAAATCATAATTGTATTTTATTAATACGTAAAATACTATCGTATCGACATGAGACAACCAGGTGACCAATTTGCCAGTTATCCAATTTGCCAGTTCATTTTTTTTGCCAGTTGACAATTTGCCAGTTGAAGAAATTTCCCGTTGACAATTTTGCCAGTTAACAATTTGCCAGTTGACAATTTGTCAGTTGACAATTTTTCAGTTGTCAATTTGCCGGTTGACAGTTTTACAGTTTACCAGTTCACACTTTAACAGTTAACAATTTGCCATATTTTACTTGATTGCCACTCAAAAATTAAAAGCATTTCAAAATGTTATTTGATTTGAACTAACTTCAAGTGATTGATAAAAAGTACACATCTATAGTGAAGAAGATTTAAATAAATGCTGGACGAATATCAATCTTTTTGTTGTTGAATTATTCAAATATCTTTTAACGAAATGTAAAAGGCACTTTATCAAAAAACACCCCGTGCAGATATCTAAATAGTTAATAGTCAATAGGTTTCAGGATCTCACACCTTGGCGTGTCAGGCCTTGCAGAAATATTTTGAAGATTAATACTGCCTGAAAAAAATTTGAACTTGTACATTTTTTACAATAGGTTCCTGGATTTCATAAAATGTATATTTTAATATCATATATGCCTAATCCAGTCTCTATAACGCTCCTCTTCTGAATCATTCCATTCAAAACTGAAAGAAAAATAATATATTATCCATGTTTTTTGTGGTTTCTCTTCAAAAAGGACTTGCACATTTTTTTCTTATAAGAACCAATAAAGAAATGATCAAAAATAAACACTTTTTTATGAGAAAAACAACGTTTTTTACCGCAATATTGATCAGATTAATATTTCAAGGGTACCATTGTGAATTGGGCTGGGGCATTGACATTTTTGCATGGAGGGTCACTTGAAATTACATTCACAATAAGATGCCAAAATAACGATGCCAAAACTCTAACTTAGTTAATTTTTGTTTTTTAATTGAACCGCACGCGCCAAACTATAAAATAATTTAGGAAGACAATTTAACACAAACTTGTGAACCATATCCCATAAACTACCCTGTTGTAAAAGTCGTCTTTGACAAACTACATCTCCGTCAGACCTCCGTCCACTTTCTTCTCCAAACCAAATACTGTTCAAGGTTTCTGCATAAACGTAAACAAAATCCTCGTGCAACAATAAGATTTAAATTCGTCGAAATAGAAACAATTTAAGCTTAAAATTCAGTGAATCATTTGCAAACTAATAGTGAATTAATTTTCTACCAAATGAATATTTTTTTTCAGAAGTTAAATTGTTTATACTCCGGTTCCAACTACTATTCCCGCACTATACGACAATAGATCGTAAGTTTATGTTTGATTCACAACAGTACCCATTTAAAACATTTCATTTATTAATTCCCATCAGTACCTTAAAATATTTCTTGGTCGATTCACAACAGCACCTTTCCTTTTAAAATTCCTATTTATCAGTTTCAATAAACATTTAATTAGTTGTAATCAAATTGTTACTTTATTAACAATTATTGTTCACATTTATTCGTCAATAACAATTTGTATTTTGTAGGAAACCTCGTTACTGAAATATATTTTCACCAGAAGTTATCGTCTACGTATATGTGTGGGACTCCGCCTAGAGTTTGTAATTCTTGAGAAGCGCCTTTACCTTGGAGAATATATATCCCGTTCTTACTATTATTCTCCTACCTCCTGCTTCGAGTTGCATTGCTTTAGCTCCTATTTATCTCCATTTCGAGCCTATATCCTTTTGTTTGGTTCACAAAGATAGTTGAACTGAGTATACAGTGTTGTGGACAAATTCTTTAAGATTCATTTGAGACATATAAAGATCTGCAGTAAATCCTGAGTTTGAGCGCAAAGTCGACGTTCAAAATCGTACTTTTGGTTGGATACCTTTTCAGAATTGTTTTCTTTAAATTATAAATAACGAAGACAAAAAATGTAAACAAAATTCTACTGTAAACTAATTAGTTGTTCAGATTGAGAAAATAAAAATTAATCTCAAAAATAAGTAATCTTTTTCCATTATTAGTTTCTATAATCTCTGATTATTCACAAATATTTTCTGCAGATTTTCTGATATTTTCATTAAAAAAAGGTTAATTCTTGAGAAGCGCCTTTACCTTGGAGAATATATATCCCGTTCTTACTATTATTCTCCTACCTCCTGCTTCGAGTTGCATTGCTTTAGCTCCTATTTATCTCCATTTCGAGCCTATATCCTTTTGTTTGGTTCACAAAACTATGTTTCATTTTATAATCATAATTTCAGATTTTAATTGTCCAGATTTTTAGTTTTTAAAATTTTTAAATTTTATTCTTAAAAATTCATTTTATTTTTTTAAACATTTTATTAGACAATTTCTTACACAATAAAGGGGCACTTACAATCAGAACCAGCAAACTGTAGAATAGGAAGACGACATTACAGCAATAATTAATGACGATTAATTGTGGTGGATGTGAATGCGAAGCAAAAAGTTTTACTAGTTTATTAAATCACTTAGTAAGTGAAACGGGTCTGTTCACATCTGTTCTGAGTCTCATTATTATACTTTTTAAATAAAAATTTGAGTCTGAAAGTCGTTTTCCAATTCCATATACTTTTCTGTGCAATGCCATGAAAGGTGCAGCTGATTAAAGAATATATAACTGATAGAGAAAGTGATCTTTCATTTCTTCCACATAAGTAATCAGATAAAGTTTTTAAATGTATCGTTGTGAATCAGTCATTGTCATCTTTACATGGAGAATTAATTGAAATTAATTATGTCTGACCTCTCACTGTCTGTCTGCTGGTTTGTGTGTTTGTCCAATTCTATTTCAACCCCCGCTACTTCTCCGGCCATTGTTGCACCTAGTTGCGCCATACAACTTCAATCCGAAATATTTGAATAGTTTTCAAAAATTTTGTTTTAACTGGATTTAAAGGGACAGCTTGTGAAAAGATATTGCATAGATTTTTGCACAAACGGCTATAAAGGGAATTGGCGTATTTTTAGTTTTCCTTGAGTACAGTTTTTCAAAATGTTGACAATATTTCTGCATATTTAAATTTGCTGGATCAGGGGCTTTTCGAAGATGTATAATTTATCATAGTTCGCGCACTTTCCATCATTTTTTGCTAAATAACCTAATTTTGCAACAAATATTTGCAAATTTGCAAATTTGTAAATTATTTTTGAAGATTATTGAAGTAAAGCTCAAGGGCTTGCCAAACATGTATCAAATATTTTAGATTTGTATCACAAAAAGGATATCGTGGGGGGGGGGTCCCCCAGATTATTTTCGATAAGTTAGACATCAGCCTGAATAGGGTTAAAGGGACTGTAAGCGTAATGTTAAGTAACCCTCCGGCCTCAATGCACAAGCATGGCAATGAATGATTCAGTGATTGTTTGCGATTGTTGTTAACTGCTGGAAAAAGCAGAGACCTTATCAGAATTAAACATATCTTTAAACCAAGAACGACGACAATACCTTCCACAATATTGACCAGTTAATGTTTAAGGATACCGTTGTGAATCAGGAAATGACATCTGTCAATGAACGGTCTCTTAAAGGTATGCACAGTCCCCTTTAAGCCAATAAAATTGAAAATTATTTAATCTGACAAACTTTTAAAATGAATAATTTGTAAAATTATGAAAATTATTAATTAAGTTTCTAATCAAAACATTCTTACACAATTTATCGATAGTCTGGTTCATCTATTTGAATATTTACACACGATACAATACCTTTTGCATTTAAGATCAGAATAAGAACGAAAAATATTAACAACATACAGGGTGTCCCACGAAACATGACAGTTTGTAAATAGTTACGAATGTCGTCTTCCATAATTTTTTAAGCTGTTTAATACCAAAGATAGTAATAAATATAATATATAGGAGTCATATTATAGTAAAATTAACCTCAAAGTAAAATATATTTGAGCAAACGATTTTTAAACAAAATAAACTGCAAACAGCCTTTAATATCTAATACAGTATATGGAAGACGATATTCAAAACTATTTACCAACTGTCATGCCTCGTGGGACACCCTGTATAGCCGTTATTGTATAGTCGTTAGCTTTATTGAAAGGACTTTAATATCAAGTGACCCTACACCCACACGTCCGATTCACAATGGTAATATTGAAACATGTATCTGCCTGAAAATGTAGATGATATTGTCGTTTTTTTAATAATTTCTTACATGTTCCTGTAGTTTACAAAGTTATTTTCATTCTTGAAATTACAAAGCTTTAAAGGGTACCATTGAGAATTGGGCATACGAAGTTACAATTACAATCAGTTTTAGCAAAAACCCCACCAGATATAATCACTAACAGTTTACGGGCCTCAGGAACATCTTTTTTGGTTTCATTCCAAATATTTAGCTATTAATATATATATTATATATTATTATACTTTAATATTATAAGAATTTTAGGGAAACAATCTCTTTCTATCTTCAAATGACAGCTTCAAATTTTCATAATTCAAGTAACATAATTTTTAAATTCACCAATTCTTTGTAAAATTATCATATATTGCGCAATTTATTGCTAAATATGTTAAATAAGTATAGCAAAATATGTAACTGAGTTTTTTAGTTTTGAATTTCGCAACAAAAAAAACAGAGTTTAGAGTTTTTCAAAACTTTATGTAACGTCGTTTGTAAGCATTACTATTTTACAAAAATACCCTCCCCCCCAATATTTTGGTTTCGGAGAAGAATGTAGTTATAGCGAGTATTATATAGGGTGTAGCGAGTAGAAGAATAAACAAATTCAGTTCATAATATTCCTTATTCCACTAGCAATAGATTTATTTGCAGACATTTTATTAACTTAAGTGATTCTGAAACAGAAAAATAAATAAACTGCTAGGTCAAAAGATCAAATTATTTATTTTTCATGATTAACTAGCTGAAGTGCCCGGTGTTGCCCGTGGAATTTTCAAAAAAAATGAAGAAAAAATATTGAAAAAACATTTACATCTGAAAAAAATATAATTTTCTAGCCTTTGTTAAACATCCCCCGGCTTTAAATATAAGCCCTTTGGCCAGCTATGTATGCTAAGCTAAATATATATATATGAGTGAAAAAGCTTTATTATATAGTTTAAGAGAAATGAATATTTTGATATTTTCACTTTGAAATTTTTACTCAAACTGAAGTTAAACAAAGGAAAGTAAATTTGCAGATGTTGAAATAGATTTAAGATGAAGTTGTAAACAGAAAGCTGGAAAGATAGATAGATATAAAGGGAAGTTTATAAAAAGCAGATGTAAACAAAGATAGATAGATAAACATTCCAGAATGTTTGAAAGTTGACCGGCTCATGGTAAAAAGCTACACATGTCTATCCCACAAACGTCGATCCCACAAACGTCGATCCAACAAACGTCGATTCCATAAAAGTCGATCCCACAAACGTCGATTCCCTCAAACGTCCAGAAACATCGATTCCCACAAACGTCGATCCCACAAACAACTTTACTACAAAGGTCGATTTAAAAAACTCCGATCCCACAAACTTTAATTCTTGCAAACATCGTTCCCACAAACGTCGTTCCTACAAAGGTCAATTTAACAAACGTCGATCCCAAAAATGTCGGACAATAAAAACATTAGACATAACACAAATCGATCTTACAACATTAGACAAGTACAAACATCAGACCACTTCAATCATCGGACCAGTGCAAACGTCTGATGTTCAACACGTCGGACTAATGCAAACGTCAGCAGTACAAATGTAAGACCTGCACAAACGTCAGAAGTAAACCACGTCAGACCTATACTTATGTCGGATCAGTACAATTGTCAAATCAGTGCAAATGCCAGAGTAGTACAGTACAAACGTCGAACCAGTTCAGACGATGAACCAGTTCAGTCGACGACGGATCAGTGCAAACGTCAAACCGGTGCAAACTTCAGACATATTTATAACACACGTCTTACTGATACAAACACGTTAAAAGTTTTTTCTGATCCATTGAATGACTTTAATATTAATAATGATGATTTTACGCATTTTCTACTGCAGAAAACACACAGGATTTTTTTAATAAAACGCTTTTAAACTTTGAATAAAAGTTTCAAGAGAACCCTTTAAAATCGGGCATTGATATCTCTGTATGAAAGGTACTTCAGAGTTATGCTCACAATCTCTTCAGCAAAGTCCATATTAACATATGTAAGCCATCATTATCTTAGATAAATTATATCCGTTCATGATTATAATACATTTTACTTAATTCACCAAATCGTGGACAAAGAAAAAATTAAAGAGAACTAACGGCTTTTCTGAATACGTCTACTTTTTGTGGTTTGAACCAAACATAAAATTATAAAGTTTATTGCATTTACTTATATATTTTGACGTGTGCTAAATCTGCGTAAAGTATACGCTTACAATCACTATGTTTATAAAGCGATAAACTTAATGATAAAACGACAGTACATTGTACCCTACATCATTGAATTTACTTTACCTTGAATTGTGAGAAAATTTGACCAAATAAATCTAAACCTCTATCTATCTTTAAACAATTCTATCTATCTATCTATACATTGAATAGCTGTGTGTAAACTAATATCAAACTCTATCTATTTATCTAAGATTGTCCAAAACCACAAAAATTTCGATTGTTCTTAACTCCTAAATAGAGCAATATTGGAATTTAATTGCTTTGCACAGACATAGAGATGGAAAAATAGATTTGCAGGAATTTTTTTGCTTTACAGAGACATAGAGATGGAAAAAAGAGATCTGCAGTAAGGTAGTTGCTTTACAGAGACATGGAGATGGAAAAAGAGATCAGCAGGAATTTAGTTGCTTTGCACAGACATAGAGATGGAAAAAGAGATCTGCAGGAATTTGGTTGCTTTACAGAGACATAGAGATGGAAAAAAGAGATTTGCAGAAAGGTAGTTGCTTTACAGAGACATAGATCTGCATAAATTCAGTTTATTGCACAGACAAATAGATAGAAAAAGGAGATCTGCAGGAATTTATTTGCTTTGCACAGACATAGAGAAATAAGAAATAAGATATCAATATTGATTCAATAGTTTAATGATTACAGAGCCTAAATCTTAAGAATTCGCTATAAATATATTTGGTACCAGAGGTTGAAACTTTTGTGTAAAGAATCTTACATAATGAAGGCTTGATCTTGATATCCAATATTTTAAATATGAGGATTATTGGTTAATCCCCCAATCAAGTTATGCCTGCATGGTATGAACAAAAAAATTGTTGGATAAACATTATTGAAACAATAAAAATACCAATTGCAATATGATATTTAAAACATTTCATTTGACTTAGTCAAATAACTGTATTTTTTTCTGAGCTGGGAACTGTATAATTAATTGGATATAGCCCTTAATCCCGATTGCTCTGATTATCTTTTTTATATCCTGCTTAATCCAGTAGTTTTCGCTCTTTTTGGATCATTATAAGATTCGGACTAATAAGAGTTCTCTATTTAAATGGTGCGTAAAGTTTCAAATTTCCCGGCTTCTGATTAGCTGTTCGGGTATCTGCATATACTTCTCAATAGATTAAATTTTATACACTTTTCAGGGTACAAGCTAAAGATTAATTTAATCTTGGGATTAATAAAAATAGAAGATCATATTATTGATCTATATATTCACCAAATCTAACAGAGATGAATTATAAAAACCATGACTAGAGTTATCTATGTATTCCTTTTCTTTAGATATTTTAATAGAGATATATAGAGTTCATTTCCTGTCTGGGCTAGCTGGAACCCACTCCTCTTGGCGAATAACAATACTGCTACGTGTAAGTTTTAATCAAATAGATTGTCAAGTACAATAGATGGCAACGTAAAATTTGTACACTCTCAGTACAGCTGTATCAACTTAATATTAGTGATAATTTTAGATATAAGAGTTTATCTTACAGAAAAATAAGTTTAATTCATGTGCTCTTTATTTTCTGTTTTTTCTCTTTTTTACTTAATCTTTGAAAACATGTCACCTAATGTGAGAAAATATTGTTTTCCTTGTTATATTTGACACTTGTGACGTCGTATATAAATGGTTCTATTCTCTGTTGCCACCTAGCTATTGTACTTGATAATCTATTTGTTTTTAATTAATATTCCACAGTATAGGTCACTGAGTCTGTAGAAAGCTGAAAGAAAACAGGATTCTGCTAGCTCTCTTTTACAGGGTTCAAGCTTGAACAACTCAAACTAGATGTAAACAAGGAGATGCTAGCACCTCTTGTATGAGAAATGTTTTTAAAATCTACATCTACCTGATTCCGCATGTACTCAAGTACACCTACATTCTCTATTCATTATGACTCTATTGATATTTTAAACAATAGCGTTGATAATTATAGTTTTGAATATATTTACCAATTCCTTATTATGTAGCTGATGAATGTTAGCTTGAGGGTTTTGCATTGGTCACTGGTCAGTAAATGGTAAATGACGCAAATTTGATGCCTCTTTAATTTTATTGAAAACCACCTTTTTTTCCCTAATGTTTGATGATACAGGGCTACCCACAATGAATTAGACTTCAGAGACGACTGTGCGGAATTTATACTGTTTGTTACCTGATATTTATGATTCACTGCTATGGTAAACTTGTTACATTCTTTGACAGTCAATAAATAAGCCATTAAATAAGCCACATTTATAGCAGAAGACTTTATCAACTCCTGGCCAATGCGTCATATATAGAGTAAGAGTTTAAAATCGTATTTACAGTGTAAACCTGTAGGTTTTGTAAATATGAGGAATGTATATCAGAGCTCAGCGCATTTACTTAGAATAATTGTTATTTCATCAAATGAAACAATTCCAGCTGATAAGAAGTCGAGTATAAATATATAAAAATTAATTGGATTGGAAAGATTTAAAGAAAAATTATGATAGTGAACTTATATAATTTGTAATTATCAGTTTGTTTTTGGTTTAGTCTTGTATAGAACATAAACACCGAGCAAAATCCCAGTCATGACAAGATACAAAATCATGGTTTTAATAACCTTGATTCGGGCTGTTCCACGACCAGACAACAACATAACTTAGATTTTTTTCTTTAAAATTAAAATGGTTTTTAATAACCTTCCCCCCGGAGAAATTATAATACAAATGGAGCATCATTAATATTTCGATTGGTTGTAATTTAAACAATAACCCTCAATGACCTTGATACCAAAGAGAAAATATTTATCATAATAAATTAGATTCTTTTTCATTATTGTCAAAATTACACATTATCTTTTAAGTTCAGAACTTTATGTTCTTTTCTAATTTTATGTGTACTTATCTACTTATATACAGGGTGTCCCACGAAACATGACAGCTGGTAAATAGTTATGAACGTCGTCTTCCCTATACTGTATAAGATATTAAAGGCTTTTTGCAGTTTATTTCGTTACGAAAAATCTTTTGTTTAAATATATTTTACTTTGAAATCAATGTTACTGTAACATGACTCCCATAAAATATTTTTATTATTGTATTTGGTATCAAACAACTTATCTAATTATGGAAGAAGACATTCTAAGCTATTTACCAAGTGTCATGTTTCTTGGGACACCCTGTATTTGTTCTCATTTAATACATCTATTTAAATAAGGTGGAATCTTTTTGTCTGTGGGTGTCTGTTTATTTTTGTGGATTTCTGGTCATAAAACATGAGACCCTTGTCCGATTTGCCTCGAATTTTGATTGGGAACCTCGTTAAAACACTTGGTTTTAAAGCTCTTAGTTGATTGGGATGATTTTTTTAGCTAATTGCAAAAGGTGGGTTCCAAAGCTAGTATATATATTTACATATATATAAAAATATATTTACAAAAAAAATTTTGTTATAAGTAGGTTTTTTTTTAAATTTTTGTCTATAAATTATGTGTTCTTAATTCTTTAAATATCCTATTAAAACGTGCCTGTCTGTTTTATTTGGAAAAAATGGAAATACTGAGATAATCCGTAAAAAGTCATAAAGTTCTAAATATTTTTATTTACATTTGTTGTTGTAATTATATATTATAAATTACAAATCCATCTTGTTTCCTGAGTTTGTAGAGGTGTAAAGATTTAAAATCTAAGGGTGGAAGTATACCATGGTACATGACACTTCAATATAAAGACCTTGGCCATAGTTATGATGCAACATAACGATAACAGGGGTAAACCTGTATTCTGAGACAAACAACAAAATTACAAATTAAATCCGACTATTTCTCAAATTTTTAATGTTTTTGACCTGTAAATAAAAAAATTATAAAGTTTTTGTGAAAAGAATGACCCCTGTTCTTATTATGGTATCACGTTTACTAGATCAATGGATAATTTTACCTCTCTTGCAGTCCTGGGTCCGCCCTCAAGGTTTACCCCTTTTCCCAATATATATTGGATTAGTTTTATCTGCATATTAATTTGCAAGTTAAACTATACTAGATGTATGATATATTAAAAAATTGTCCCGTTTTATTTTGCTGGATATTAGCTTTAGAAACTAGCGCTGACGTTTTTAATAGCCATCATTTTAGCCAGTATTTTTAGAAAGAAAACTCTATAGTTTGCTATATCATAATCTTAGCAACTTAACAGTTTAAACTGTAATAATTCAAATTTTGGCTATTTAACTGAATTCATAATTTTAAATATTTATGAACAACCACATTAGATTACAAAGAGTAAAACATTAGAATTTATGATGAGTGATCATTTTCTTTGATAAAACGATTGATCTTATTTACTAATTTTAATCCGCAAATGCCAGAGCATTGCCATTTGGAATCACAAGGAGATGCTTCTTTCCATGCCTAAAGCTAAAAAAGGAGTGGTTGGCAATATCCTGGCCAAATTATTTGATCTAACAGAATTCATAAATTGAAATAAACGGACGCAGTTTTTCTTTTTCTGGTATCGTTCAGAAAAAAATGATTGATGGATCCGAACGTCTTAAGGATAGTTCAGATAAATAGGTTTTTTATATAACGATCATTATTATCATTGAACGAACAAATTTTCCGAATAATTTGAATAAACGGCCGTTTTTTTTTTTACTGAAAGAACAATTTTTTCGAACAAAATTTTAAAAATACCATAATTCGTTTTCTTATTGAATGATTATTTAGTAGAATTTTTAAATTAACGACATGTTTTTTACTGCACATTCGATTATATGGTTTATGCGATTTCACGAACGATATACAAACGAAAAAAACCAACAAAAAAAACCGAATGGTTACTAAAAGTTGTAAAATGACCAATATATTCAGGAAATTGGAGGAGACTCTGCATTTCCAATAAATCTATAGAACTCAATATCTAAAGCCTGTTACTTACAAAAACTGTAAGTCGTAAAAAGTTGAAAGTACAAAATTATAAGAAAAACATAATTTTTGACTCTTAATTTAAAAAAAAATTGTGCAATGGCCACTGGCCAAGTAAGTCTAAAGAAATTGAGTTTTTGCCACAAACTCTGATTTTTAAATCTCTATATCTATGCAGCAGCTGATTTCGTAGACCTTTAATATTTCAAACTATGATTGTTCTTGTAGTTTAGTTGTAGTTGATAGTTTAAGTTTGAAATATGAAAGGTTTACACAATCAGGGATTAGCAAATTTAGGCCTAGGTGGCAAAACCTCAATCCCTTTTGACAAAGATATGACCTATTGCGTACAAGTCGAAATTAAAGGTTGGTAAAAGATGCATATAATTTGAGGCAAATATAAGGCACAGCTGATTTTGTTATGAACAGTGTAAATTATTTGAATAATTTGACGTGTGTGATAAGAAGTATATGTAGAAATAGTATTGAATGAAAACTAGGATTGCCTATAAGATTTCGTTGCGCGGAATTGTTCAAAATTGCGCAAAATTGCGTGGAATCGCGCTAAATTATATGGATCGCGTTGCGTGCAAGTAAAGTCTTTATGCGTTGAAAACCCTAATAAAAACTAGATAAAAGAAAATAATATGATTTTGAATTCTACTTAATCAAGAACTTAATGACCCAAAAACTAAAATAATAATTATTGAAAAGCTTTTTTTGACCTTGACATTTTTATGAAAACATTTTATTTGCCTTTTTAGCTCATACATGAGTCAAGTGTGATAAACCTTATCTCAAGATAATAAATAAACTAAATGTGTCAAAAAGTAAACTTGAAAATATCGGCGAAAGTAACATTTTGAAGAAATTTACAATCTTGTGAAAATAAATGCTTAAAGGGAGTGTAACTACAAGGATGGCAAAGCCCGTCTTATAAAGATACCCTTACCATGCTTTGTATAATCAAGTTTGAATGTTTACCATTTTTTAAATTGATTATTTTCAACTGTAGTTTCTCTATAAATGTCAACCGCATGAAAAGCAGCATATTGGAATCATCACATTAAATACTTTTTAAGAGAAAAACGACAATATCTCTTACATTACTGATCAGATAAAGGTTTCAACTATACCATGTGAATCTGACATTGCCATATTTGCAAGGAGATTGGAGGGTCAATTACGCTTACTCCTTAACCTTATAAAGACTGGTGTGTCTATGTATAGACGGGGGGAGGGGGGGATAGGTTTATGGTTGAAATGCATGTTCATAGCCCAAATTTTTAAGGCCAGCTCCCTGAATAAAAAAAAATTGGTCGATAACTTTTATAGTTTGGGTTGAAAAAAATTCCAAAAGGTGAAAAAAAATTATTTAAAATAATTTAAAAAAAAATGTAACTCATGTTTCTACATCCATTTTTCAGGGGCTTTTCAAAAATATAGTTTTTAGATCTTCAGCTTTAGTCATAAAAAAGTTATGTGCTATTTTAGATTTTTTTTCACAGACCGGACTTTTTACCAGCCTGTACCCTACCCTATGCATTTAAAAAAATTCGAAATCCGTAAAATTTCTATTTATTAAAAGTCAAAAAAATTTCGGGGATAATGTCAAAGATGATAGTGCTAGGGCAAAAAACTAGAGGGGGCGGCAAACGCCCCCCCCCCTTGTCTCCCCCCCCCAGCCTGTTAAGGGTTAAGAGTTAAACAGCTTTGCTTCTATTATTAGGAAGATGTTAGTGTAATATGAACAACGGGAGAAAGACCAACCATAACAATTTATCGTCCGAGCCACATTCTTCTCATTTTCTCGTCCGAGCCACCTCGAAATCCTCGTCTTTCAATATTGTTTTTCCAAGTGTCTAATCCTACCAGATAAAACTATTGTTTAAGAAAATTTTAATTGAATTAAAAATGTTCACCTTTTTTACGTCCATTTTCAGATATTCCTATTGTGGAATTTGCCGCAAATAATTCCGAGTTTTTAGAACTTATATATTTTTTTGTTAATAAAAGTGAAAACCATAAAATTTTCCGGGTGGTTCCATTGGAAAAAATGATAGGCAGAGGTATGCCGAATATTTTGCTATTTAATTTATATCGCGAAGGTTAGCCATTACGGAGGCAGAAGAGATTTAAGTTTTACCTGAATAAAGTTTGTCATCATTCTCATGGGTTTGAAGTTTCCAAGATGATTGCAATCATTGCAATCATCCATATTTTAAGCTCTAATGTGGCCAGATTTTTATGAAAAATTTCATTCTCGAGAATTGGAAACTTTTGAATATGCGACGAGGATTCCGAGGTGGCTAGGACAAGAAAATGAGGAGAATGTGGTGACTCGGACTAAAAAATGTTGTGGGAAGGCCTTCCTTCCCTCTATAAACAGTCACATTATAATAAAAGATTCCTTTTTGTTATTTTTGTGACTTTTAGAATCAGCAATTTTTTTTATTTTGTTATGCATTTTATCCTAAATAATTTCCCCGCAGAATTGCAATATTAGAAATATTTTTGGCTTTTTAGTAAACAATGAATTATGTATTTAAATATAATATTAAAAACTAGATGGACAACCCGGCGTTGACCAGGTTTATATTTTTTAGCCTAATGAGCTATTCTCCCCTTGGGGTACCAATATGGGTTCTCCCAAAAAATGTCAGCAAATTTAGCTTTGCTGTTTTATGACTTTTTATAGTCCAAAGAACATAAGGCATAGCAATTGTGCAGTGTAAATAGACCCATTTTACTCAACAAATGATTAAATAACTTAATTGTATAAATAACTATGAAAAACTGAGACTGCTCTGATTATTGCTTTATAGTTTTAAACATAAATTCTTCAATAAGAATTTATCAAGTTTAAAGAATAAAAATTTAAAATGTGAAAGATGAAAATATAAAAGAACGAATGTAGCAAATGCCGTACTCTTAAAAGTTCCTCCCCCACCTGCCTCTAAATGCCACACAGCCACACATTCGTAGTTTATCAATCTAGCTACCACCCAGGTAACAAAAGTGAGGAATTTCTCCAAGTTTTCCGGTTTTGGTGACTTGCTTTGATGAAATTCTGGGGAATTTTCTGGAATATTTCTCCAGAAATTCCTGCGAATTTTTTAAAGAATATTTCCGGAATATGAGAACTTCACAGGACTTAGTCACCAATTTTACAGATTTTTTGAAGAACTGAACCAGAGACATTAGTCTCAAGAAATTCATGAAAATTTTTAGGAATTTTTCTCTAGAAATTCCTCAAAATATTTCTTCGAAAATTCCTGAGAAATTTTTTGGATTTTATCACCAATTTTACAGAATTTCCAAGCTCTACTTTTCTCCAATAGGTGTCTCTGAGGTTCCCTTCTATTATACAGATAATTTACTTTAGAACCATCTTTTAAGAAAAATATTTTGGAAAAATTGTAAATTTTTTTTCATTTTTTCTTGATTTTTCAGTTTACTGAAAAAAATACATGACAACTTCAGTGAGATCAACAGCGACTATAACGTTCTGAAATAGGAAGATGGTTGGAGGGTCAATATAGATAATTGTTAAGATATTCAGTACTATTGGGTCTAAGTCTTGGTTAGTGAATTTACTCAGGAATATACTGAGAAACTCTTGAGAAAATCTTGGGAATAGTTCCCAGGAATTGGTTAGGAAGAACTTTTCTCTGGAAATTGCCAAAAATTTCCACATTTTTTGTCAATATTTTTTCCGGTTATTCTCCAAAATTGGTAACGAAAAATTCCCTGGAATTGGTAACAAGAAATTCCTTGGATAGGGTTATGAGAAATTCCTCTGAATGGGTTACAAGAAATTCTTCAGAACTGGTAATGAGAATTTTTAAAGTGAAAACGCAGCGAACTCCGGTGGGCGGTTGGCTCAATTCCAATATTTATTACCCCTCGCTTACATTCCCTTTCTTTACAAATGTAAATTTGTGAATAAACATGGTAGAGCATAAAACTGTTGATGCAGAACGATGTAGAGGGAATATATGCTTCTATTTACAAGGTAACCGTAACCTTCAGACTTCAGGAAATTCAATGTTAATAAATCAATTATTATATCAACTAATAAATAATAATAAATCAATTATTATATCAACTAATAAATATTACTTAATCAATGTATCTACAGATATATCTGTTACTTTATAACTCTATTATGTTTTAATAAAATGTTATTGTGAGCTAAGTGACATTTTTATATATATAAAGTATTAATTGTTACACGTCTTTTTTTAACTTCAAGTTTGCATGTAAGAAAAGAGACTCTTCTTATCTAAGCTGTTTAAAAGGTTTATGTAAATCAAAATTGAAATCGAAAGTCTCCTTATTTGATACTATGCTGAATGGCCCGCTGTTGCCCGTGGGAAAAAAATAAATAAAAAAACTGTTTTGAAAAAAATTGTTGATTGTTTTTAGCTTATAAAATTCCCCGGGCACCCATAAGTGTCCACAAAAAATTCAGCCTATTCGGTTCAGCCGTTTTACCGGCTATAGGCAACATATATCTCCTACCACCACCGCTGTACTAAAAACAATTTCTATTTTTCCACATTTTCCATGTCTTTCTGTGCAAATCAAATTTGCATTATTTAAAGAATAATGAAAATAACCTAAATTCTTTGAACAAGGTAAAATTCAAATATTGGATGAAATTGAGTACCTTCCATTAGAAATATCTATATTCTATAATATAAAATATATTTTTTTGTATTAATTCCAAATGATGCTTTTTGTAATAAAGCGAGCCTAGGTGCTTGTTAGCGCTCAGTTACCTGTGTATAAACCTAGCGTTAGATGAATTGAATGAGAAACCACTGGTTGAAGGAGAGAGGAGAGCTCCGATTCCAGGTTTAGTTTAGTATCCGTCCATACTCCGGGTAGTGAACAGTATACAGGGTATCCGTCCCGTCTTCTAAAATACAGTATTAAGTACACACGCCGGTTTAGTTATACTCTCCACGGTGTAACAGCGCGCAGGAGGATTGGAGAGAAGTGAGATTACAAGTGAATTGTGTAAAACGTGATTTATTTTTAAGGATGACCTTAACTTCAGTCAGAGAAATGTAAGGCAAGGTAATTTAATAAAACCATTTTTAGACGGAATTTTATTTTAATTGAAAATTTTGATATTTATGATTCGCAGATCGACGTCGGCCAGCTTTGATGGTTTACATACATAAATTTGCTTTTATTCATATTTTTTATATGTGATTCTTTTTTACAATTATACGCATTAGTTGCAGGTTTAAAAAAGATTTTCATTTTTTTCTCTCTTCTAATTTTGTCTATGTAAATACTTTAAAAATGTTTTGTTTTAAAATCAATGCATTCCTTCAGCACAGTTGACACACGTTAAATATAAGAAAGTTTTCCCGGGGGCGGGGCAATTATTATCTAAAATATTTTGCCGCAGTCTTTAATCCAAAAACTTTCATTGCTTTAGTAACTAACTAATTCATCAAACACAGATGTTTAATCTAAAGGGACTGTAAGTGTTATTCCCTGCATAGTCTGATTCACAACAGCACCCTTAATATCTATGTCTGATGAAATATAATTTAAATATTTATGTTTATCATTTTACAAGTGATTTTTTTCTAAAGAAAAGGGGCTTGCGCATTTCTACTGCAGGAAAGCAACGTATTAGAATGATCAAAATAAAACACTTTAAAACTTAGGAAAACTACAATTTATCTTCCACAATGTTTATCAGATGAAGGTTTCAAGGGTACCGTTGTGAATTGTATTGATTTTGCATGAGAGTTGCCTAAAATTGAACTTAAAATTCCTCTAAATGTGTTTATTTAAACATTTGATTACCTTATCTCAATTAAAATATATCAATGTGAAGTAAAATCAAAAATAAGAATTAATCAAATAGAACTGAAATTTCATATTTCTCCACAGACCTCTGATTGTTTGTCATTTGCTTTTATATATAAAACTTATGTATAGAGGGTGGTTCATAAGGTTTCAAGCTGGTTTTGGTATTAGTCTCGTAGAATACCTTAGTAAAAAGGTAGGGAGGGTTAAAGAAAGGGGGGAAGGGGTAAGAATCAATATATCTTTTGGTTATATTTGGAAAGGATTGAAAAGCTAAGAATTGAATTCCTGAGAATGTTAACTAACACGATTTAGATCCTGCCTCTCCTATATCACTTGAGATAGCCAGGCAGCCTTAAGCAACTTTAGAAACCACAAACCCCTGTAAACCAACTCTACATTCTTTAACAGGAGAGAAGGGTCTATACGGGCTCAGTCCCCACCCCTCATTGATCATGGAAATCTTTAAAAGCTATGGTTTCAGAGGGACTTTTGGGGCCCAAATGGGCGCCAAGCCCCCCACCCTGAATACACCCCTGACTAAATTCTTTAACCATATTTAACATATTTGCAAAATAACACTTTCAAAATGTCTCGTTATATTTTGAACCCTAAAGCTCCCTAGAGATATTGTTCGTTTTTTTTAACTACAGATTTCAAAGCTGAATTCTTTTAAAGTTTAATTTATAAATAGGCGCACATTTTTTTATCCTAAAAAATGTAAACTTTTCAAAAAGGATCTAATTGTGACAGGTTTGTTTCTAATTTAATTTTTGTATATCTTTTCTGTCAGGGTCGGCAGAGGTGCTATATAGTACACAACAAGTAATTTCTCTATATATACAATATGCCAACTTTTGACCCTTTAAAAACATATAGGCAAAAAAAAAGAACCAACAACGAATACTACTATATTACCCAAAGTTATAATGCAAGGAAAGTTAATTGCTTTTGCTAATACTCTGAGTACATATTGAAACCAGTTCTCCTTGGGCGGAATTTGTAAACAAGAATAGATGCATCAGTGTTCGTTTTATATTTGTAAAATTTTGATAATTCACATAAAAGTTTCCTATGGTACCAGAATATTTTATTGATTTTATGTGAACAATGGATCGCATGTCAGGCTGTGACATCCGTCTTGTGTTTACATTATTGCCCAGAGACCGTACACTGCAGTACAAAAAACAAGACGGATAAAAGCATTAAATTTGGAAAATTTTGATAATTCATATAAAAGTTTATGACCAGAATATTTTAATGATTTTATGTGAAAGATGGATCCCATGTCAGGCTGTGACATCCATCTTGTGTTTACATTATACCCAGAGACCGTTCACTGCAGTACAAAAAAAATGCGTACACTTCCATGAAATAACTTTCCTTGCATAATAACCTTGACTATACACCCTTTTAGACAGCTTATGAATGCATGTAATTAGTATTGAAAATTCGAAAAAATAATTTTCAGAAGAGAAAAGGGCGCAGTCACCTAAAATGAACTGTATATATAGATAGCTGTTGGTTTAGGTTACAATTTCTGTCAAACTGATAAGAATCTGGAAAATGCCGTTCACATCTTTTTTATTCTTTCAAACCAACATTCAGCACCACTCCCATTTTCGCAGTTGTAGATAATTTTGATCAAAAATAAACGTTGATTCTTGAATTCTAAATTATATTCTCAAAACTCAGAGAACTTTTACAAAGATGGATATTTCAGAAAAACTAATCTTTTTTTCAAGATAACTCTTAATATCAGTTTCATTGCTGTCGTGATTGAACACATATTTTCCAAAAAAAACTGTATTTACGCATAGGATAGAATAGAAAACGGTAATACGACTATGATTACACAAAATAACTTTTTATTATTTAAGCTTATGCATTTACATTTTACCCACTTAAAAGGCCTGGAAAAAAATAGATGATTTTACAAAAATATGTCGCTTTTGATATTTGTCAAACAATTACCGACATTTTTTTTTTAAATAAGAAGTCTAATATTAAGTAAAATGCCATGAATATTCAATGTTTTAAACCAGCAGATATTTATCAATTATTTTAATATATTTTCACTTGTTACTAAAGTTGTCAATAATTGTTTAATCAAGCTTAAAAAGGCCATATCCATCCCATATGCAGATTTACAAATGTGAGTTTTTTCTCTTATATACATTTTTTATCAGCGAAAGCGTTTTTAAAAAAATCTTTAAATCTAAAGATTGTTGAATTATAGATTGCCTTCAAATTGTAAATACCGAACACATCTATTAGACCAGGGTGCCCCCCTCCCCCTCTCATCCCCCCCCCTCAGTCCGTTGATATGTCTCTTCTGCATAATCACTGCAATCCTAGATTTCCATCATGAGAGTAAATATTGATGATGACTTAACAACTTTTTAAACCTTTAAAGTTTCAAAGGTTTAAAATTGTTTAACTACAGTGAGAACCAGAATTAAAGCTATGGAATATTAAGACAACATTATAGCAATAATTAAGTGTAATTGATGTTGATACAACGCAAAGAGTTTTACTAATGAGAGATGGATCTGTTCTTGTATCAGGTGTATTGGACTATCTAACATTTTAGTCTAAAAGTCGACATTCTATTCAGAGTTTTCAGGTTCTCACGGAACCAATATTTTCTGCAGTTTCAGCTTTAAATCTCTATTTCCTTTGCTTGTTTATCCTTATATCTCAGTATATGTATAGATATGTGCATACATACAGTGATAATCAGAAAACTCTGGAATATTACTTCGACTGTTAGACTAAAGTTATGACTTTTTATAGTCCAAAGAACATAAGGCATAGCAATTGTGCAGTGTAAATAGACCCATTTTACTTAACAAATGATTAAATAACTTAATTGTAAAACTATTAGTTTTATAACAACATTGCTTTAATGTCCTCATCCTATTCCATACTTTTCTGGTTATCACTGTAGTCCACTATATATATATATATATATATATGTTGCATATATTATATACATGTCGCATATGTCGCATATATACCTTCAATAATTTGCCGACTTCAACAAATCCTTGGAAGGAATTCTATTTCTTGGAAGAACTGCAGTTTCAACTCCTAAACTTCTCTAAATGCAACCCCTTCCTTTCCGAGAATATGGGAGGAAACATAGAAACCTTAACACCTAAAGTCTGGCCTTTTTTACAGGGTTACCCACAAAGGATGAGATTGTAAAGACGACCCAGTAATCTAAAATATGATGATTTGAAGCTTGATATTTGGTTTCTGTATTCATGATTGAGTATTTTGAGGGTTTACTTAATGATCAAGCACATAAATAAACCAGTTTTGCCTTCCAAGGAACCCTGACTGCAAAAAAAACGGACATAACCAATTCCGTACAGTCGTCTCTGAAATATCATCCTTTATGGGTAACCCTTTAGGCTAGAGGAATAGGCTCTTATAATACACAATGATTACATTATACCTTTTAAATAAAATCTGATATTTTAAACTTTGTACCCTGTCCCTGATATCTCCACGGCCAAAAATACCCCGGTGGGGGGGTGGCATTTATCTCCTGTTTGTAATTGTAATACATGTCATTTTATACATTTTTGGAAAACCCTTGCTAAAAATAGAAAATTTGCAAGTCCAATATTTATTGTAAAATCCAGTTATGTAGCAAAAATGTGTAAATAAAGAAAATTGTACAAAATATGATACTTTAAATTCCATTTTGAAAAGCCCAAAAAGTTGCATATTCATTTCACTTCACTGCAAATACATGTTATTGTCCTATATAGCACCCTCCCCCCCATTTCCTCTAACTACCGCCCAATTTGTCTTGTGCCGTGGTGATAATTATAATTCCTGTAGGACCTAACTTTAATCCAGAGAGAAATTTTCTCCCCGTAAAATGGTCATTTCCTAATTTTCAAACTTTGGGCCTACATGTTGAAATACCACATGTTATTTTACACATACTAAGTATACATCCAAAAGTTGCATCACCGTTATATAATTAACATTCCTTGAAGATATATTTATCTTCAAAAGTCGAAACTCCTCCGCAATTTTGCATTGAGCTTTAGTTTACCTAACTAGCTACATATTTTGCGTGTCTGTTTGTTTGTTTGTATCCAATAAACGTTCTTACATAGATTCAGCCTGCTTATAACATTTTAAGACAGAGTCGACTTTGAAGTGTCGTAACACCTTAGGCTTTGATTTTACCGCTCTAACTTTTTTGTAGCCTTTTAGCACATTAAAGCATTTTTTGTTAGCTTTAGTTTTTAAGAAGTATAATAGGCAAAATTCTTACGATTTTTCCTTGAGAGCTTTGTACATTTAAACTGAGCCAATCGGGCCCACGTTCTGTGTGGTAACTCAGTCGAACGATTTTGCCCGTAACAAATGTGGAAAGTATTTTTTTGATTTTGCCGATTTGAATAGAAAAATCCATTAGTATTTGGGAAAACTGCATTGGAGTACATTTTGAATACACCTGAAAAGATTGATTTACTGCACAGGTGTAAGTTTTACAAAGTATCACTGTGAACCCAAACAAATCGATTTATATGATTAAAATGGAATTATTCAGAGAAACGATTGAAACAAATTTTGAAATATTAATGGTTTGCACTATCAAGTTGCTAAGATATAGGAATTAGACAATTTAAGTTTAAGACAGAGACTCAAGTGATTCTGTACGCAAAGATGAATGCCGTCCATGATCATTGATTCAAGTATTAATTCTATATCAAAGTTTATAGATTTTAAAATTGAATATTTCAATAGTGCTTACTCTATAAAAGTGACGTGCGCATTTCTACTGAAGAAAAACATAAAGGAATTATTAGATTAAAATGCTTTTACAACAACAATATTTTACATATTATTGATCAGAAAAAGGTTTTAAGGGAATTGTAAATCTGGCATTGTAATGAGGGCCATTTGAAGTTACTCTCACAGTCCCTTTAAACAGGCTCTCCCTTTCATTCATCTCTGCCTGGAGTCTAATATGCGTGAATATGAGCGTTGTCTAAGAGAAACTTTGAGTTTGAACCTGAACCTAAATCCTAATCTATAGATCTCAGTTTCTTGTAACCTCAGGTTCAAACTTGGTTCAAACCTTTATTTACTCAAATCTATACACTGTATAGTATACAGGCTATACAGGGAATACACTGTACAACACAGTCAAAATAAATTAAATTGCACTTAAGATTGAAATGTTTTATGATTTAAAAGCATAACTCCTCTTATCGAATAGCTATTGAAAAGACTAAATAAATAGCAGATAAAGGAATAGAATCTTTACCACAAAATCTGATTTTCTAATCCCTATATATTTACAACACAATGTTGTAGACCATTGACATAGACCTTAGACATTTCAAATTATGAATTCTGTTTATCAAATAATATAAGTTTAAAATATCACAGCTGTTTACACAATCAGATATAGGGACTAGCAAAGGAATTGAGTCTTTACCACAAGCTCAAATTTTCTAATCTCTATATATTTGAAACCTTATGGTGTAAACCTTACATATTTCAAACTTAGATAATTCGCTCTGACAGGATTCATAGTTTGAAATATCTAAGGTCTATGTCAATGGGTTGCAAAGATATAAGGATTAGAAAATCCGAGTTTGTAGCAAAGACTCAATTCCTTTGAGTTTGTGGCAAAGACTCAATTCCTTTGAGTTTGTGGCAAAGACTCAATTCCTTTGAGTTTGTGGCAAAGACTCAATTCCTTGGAGTTTGTGGCAAAGACTCAATTCCTTGGAGTTTTTGGCAAAGACTCAATTCCTTGAAGTTTGTGGCAAAGACTCAATTCCTTGGAGTTTGTGGCAAAGACTCAATTCCTTGGAGTTTTTGGCAAAGACTCAATTCCTTTGAGTTTGTGGCAAAGACTCAATTTCTTTGTGTTTGTGGGAAAGAATTGGTTTTCTTAACTGAAGGAGCCACCACTATACTGTGATTTAAAGGTCTCAAGCTCTCAAGCAAAAATGGTTGAGAGTTTTGCCAATTACTTCCTAAAACCCAAAGTTAACAACAAATGCTATATATAGCGCTAAATGTACATTTAAAGGGCTGCAGAAAAGCATAAGTGAGTTAGATCGGTAAATTCAAAGCCCAAGGCGTTGAGACACTTTAAAGTTGACCCTGTCTAAGAAATTGACAAGACTTTTTATGAGTAGAGCTGAATCTATGTGGTACGTACGTACGTACATACGAATTATATTTACTCAATTTTACAGACTGTACAATATACAGTTAGGGCTGTTAATCGTTTTAAAAACGTTTGAAAAAACTATTGTTTTTCGTTTCATTTTTTTCTTCTTAAAACGATGGTTTTTGGAAAGTGAGAGGGAAGGGAAGAGGGGGCGGGGGGTAACTAGTGCATGAGATATTGGACCGAATGGCATTTGAATTTGTAAAATTTTAAGGCCATATGCTTTAACAATTGCCAGTAGATATTCAACATAATTTTGGCCTTGATTTCCATGATTATTCATGCATTAAAGCAAACGTTGAACGAAGGGTAAAATTGAATTAAAACATGCGCCGGACAAACATTCTGTACCTGACAAAATAGCCTGACATAAAGTATTTTCCAGATTTCAAAAGATATCACGGCAAACTAATGTAAATTCCACATCTCATATGTTTTCAATCATAACTCCACATCCACATCCACATAATTCCACATCCACATAATTCCACATCTTATAACTCCTTATATTATTGAATAGCTATTAAAAAATGTTTTGAATTTCTAATATGGAATACTGGATTAAAATTCTTTTCTCATTAAAGTAAACGTCTTAAATCAAAACTAGAGGAGCGACGAGGTCACAAAGTCGTACCAGTAATGTCCCTTCACGCACCTCTGCCCCTTTAGTAAAAGTAAATTGAACCTATATGAAGCTTAAAGTCTGACCGCGTCAACCTTGTTGCACCGGCTAGTCCTGTCCACAGAGCTAGGTACAGTACAAACTGGGGCTGGAAAGGTTGACCAGGCTCGGAAATTCAAATGTACTACGGCTGCCCGTGCCTTGATGTTTGTTTATTCAATTACCTTTGGAGGCGTAACAATGATAAACACTGATTCTTATCCAAATATTTATGTAGACTCACCCTATTATTTATCTAAACCAATGTACACGGAAAACTGCACATTTCTGAAAACCAACTTACAGCGATCCAATGGTTGCAAGCTCTCAACCAGAAGCTCTGTAATGTAGAGGTCTAGGGCTACAAAAAAGTTAAAGAGCACTAGTGAGGTAAATTAAAAGTCAAGGCGAAACGTCGCTTGAAAGTCGCCCTGGTCCCTAAAATTGATGCACTTTCCATAGCAGTCTAGATCTATGTGAACTTGATCAGCAAACTTTGACTGATCTATGGCTTCGGCTTCTGATCCTGTATGTCTGTATAGACCTGTAAAAAATGGAATGATGAATGAAGATTGTAAAGATGGTACTTATTGTATAAAAGTAAATTGCTAGGATTTAAATCTTATTTGTTTTAAATTAAAACTTTTCTTATTGAACAGCTTTTGAGAAAACAAAACCGTTTTGAATGTTATATATGGATAAGTTTTACCTCTTCAAATCAATATAGTTTCAGTAGAAGTAAATATTTCCATTTACTTTTTTAGCGCCGATTCAAGGATTCATAACTCTAATTGGATAATGAGATAGATAGAAAGATAGATGTTACCGCTATGCAATTTCTATTGNTCATATCTAGTGCAATTGGAGAAGCAAAGAGGTTTCGAATGCATTTTATACATACAATACATTTGACCTTTTAGTTTGCAGTAATTTGACAGCCAATTAACTCATAATATTAAAGAATTTATAATTAGCTGAATTTGAGCTTTTTCCTATTAGTCTATAAAATTTGACCTAGGCGGTAGGACATCTTAGAATATATTTTATTTAGTATTTTAATAACTCAAACATGGTATTTGTCTCTAACCGTATATATAGATGAGGGTGTACGTATTGTTTTAGCTCTGTTCAGCTATATATTTATATATATAATAGTGGGACAGTCATTTCACACTTAAATGATCCTGATTTTGGCAACATTGTGAAGAGTTACTGAGATATATCTAATAAATATGTATCTATACTTGTTTTTATACCTTCCTCTATTCATTAATCAATTAATTAAATTCATCTTTCCATCTCAGTACAGTGATAAACAGAAAACTGTGGAATAGGAAGACGACGCTTATACCTAAGTTATTACTTTAAATCGTCCTATGAGCATTTTACACAACCATTGTGCAGCGTAACCAGACCAATTTCTCTTAATTAGCTATTTAATAAGCTACTAGTAAAACTATTTGCTTGTAACACCAATATCTAAAAAACATAAGTTTTCATATTCCAGAGTTTCTGGTTATCAATGTAGTAAATGAATTTCAAGGCATAAATTAAATATTAGACTCCATCATCGATGAGAATCTATTATAAATCTATTTTTCAATGCACTGAGCGCAAGTCTCTTTTGTAGATAACCACTGATTAAAATAATTAAAATTTAAAAAAACAATGATATATCATTCATCCTTGATCAGACAAAATGAAGTCTCTTGTTAACATTATTTAAATTTATTTGATTTTCTCCTTGTCCAGCTTGTTTTGAATTGATATCAAATTACAAAGCTGAATCACTTGAACTAATATAGATAAAAACTTCCTACATCTTAAAAAATCTGAAACTAAATTCTTAAAATCAATAATTATTTTTCAAATATTTAATGCACTTTTTTTATGTTCAGGTAGACAGCTGTGTTTGTTTGACGGACTGCAGTTTTCACTGCGGAAATGAGTTTTGCAGTTGGAAATATCGATCCTGTTCTAGAGTACAGTACTTTTCTGAAAATACAATGAATTTGAAAAGTGAAAATATGATAAGGCGTGAAGATTAGAAACATGAGTGACATCAACGCGGTTTTATCGTCAGCACGATGGGCCGAGGATTCCTATTATCTCAAGGAGTTTGTTCACAAGTTCAAACTTCCACAATTGGCAAAGGTAAATTATTAATGGTTCATTTCAACTTTTAAGCAGCTAAAGCAAGCTGGACAGTATTCATACAGATTATATAAGATAAATAGGGATAGTACCGAATGAATTAAACCCCCACTAGACTGTGTTATTTTTCTCAGTTTTACCTACATTCGGTTAATTAAATACGAGGAAGAGAAAAAGTCCCGGAGCTCTACCCCAACGACAATTCAGAAGGTCTAACCTAACCTCAATAATGTGAAATATGTGATAAACGTAATGTTTAAGTTCCCCTCCAGGCAGAGATGACAATGCCTGATTCACAAAGATACCCTTAACAGCTTTGTCGAATCAAGTTTGACTTTATGTCAGTTTTTATAATTCTAAAATTTAATTCTTTTCAATTGTGGTTTCTTTACAAAAAGGATTGGCGCAGAAAACCATATTTAAATTGTCATAATTAAATGTTTTTAATCTTAGAAAAAACAACAAATAACAACCACACTATTGCTTAGATAAAATGTTATCGTATTGTTTTATTGTAAATGGCGAAATTGAAGAAAAAGAGAATAAAATAAAGTTAAAAACTGAAGTGTTAAACCCCGATTTAATGTTTAGACTGGGATTGGCAAAATAGAATTTTATGATAATTTGACTTGTTATTTGGCCAGGTTTCGTGTCTGTAACAAAAAAGCTTTCATCCAAATCCTCTTTTTTGTATAATGTTGTTTGGTTTGAAGTAGGAAACTATCGAACCCACTTTACTTATAAATACAGGGTGAACCCACTTTACTTATAAAAACAGGGTGAACCACGAAACATTACACTTTAAAGAGGATTTAAAGGTCGTCTTTTACCTTTGAATTAAATGTATGTTTGAATTTGCCTGTTTGTTAGAAGTAAAATTCTTGAATTAATAATCACCAACTTAGTCTACGCATTTACTAGATGTGGCCTCACTTTTGTATCGGGAGCTTGCACAGGATGGGGCAGTAGTCCTCTTACACCCCCTGGGTATCCCAGGGGGGCCCTGCGCCACCATGGGATTTATTGCCAAAGGTTAAAATCAGGTGCGGTGGGTTAAAAAAGATCTTGCCCTCATCTTTAAAGTGTTGTTTTCCTCAATAAAAAGGTTGACAAATTTCTTAGCGCTGCGCGCCACTTATTTTCAAGTTTTACCTTAGTATTTCCCTTTTATCTAAATTATCCTCCTCCTCCCTACTTGATAAACTATTATAGCTTTGTGCATTATGCATTATTTGGCATGTCTTCCCGCAACCCCCGTGAAGATCTAGGGGAGATTACAACAGGAGAGGATTAAGGGAGAATAAAGATGACTGAGGACTAATGATAGTCTTTAGGAGACTACTCAGGATTTCAGAGAGTAATACAGAACTATTCAAAGGGATTTGTTATAGTCCTTGAATCGGGACTACAGTGAACTACAAAGGGTGAGTATGTCTCAGGACTTTACAGAGTTATACTTTATAATATACTAGCTGAAGGGCCCGGCGTTGCCCGTGGAAAAAACTAGCCTATAACACCCCCCAGCCACCCATGAGTGTCCACAACAAATTTCAGCCCAATCAGTCCAGCCGTTTGGCCGGCTATAGACAACATATATATACGAATGTCTTGTTTTATTATATATAGTCCTTGAATTTGGGACTACAATGGGCTACATAGGAGACATGTCGTAGACTTAATATAGAATAACAGCATTTTTAAGGCCAGGGGGGGGGGGGCAAAAAAAATGGCAGACCATTTTTGTAAATGCGAGAACAATGCTAATTTTGTGATTATTGTTTATAGGACAAAAAAGTGAAAGTAGATTGATGGATGGATGCCGCAAATTATTTCAAAGATTAACGACGACCATCAAATCGTCTCTTAACTGGTATGTTTTGTGTATACCTTCACTGGTATAATTTGAATCGACGTGTGTCCCAAAGGAATTCAGTCTTTGTCACAAACTCTGATTTTCTAATCCCTATATTTTTGCAACAAATTGTTATAAACCTTAGCTATCTTAAATTGTGATCCTGTAATATCAAATAGAATTTATAAGTTTCAAATGTAAAAATTCTAAACCATTAGGTTGAACAAATATAAGTGTTAGAAAATTTGAGTTTGTCGTAAAACTAAGATTACTTTCAAATTATATTGACAACTTTAATTGTGTAATCAAATAATTTGTTTCCCATACTTGTGTGAGTAAATTTAAACGTAAAGGTGCTTATTGGTCACAAAGTCGTGCCAGTAATTTGTAGAGCGTTTTGTAATCAATACTTAGAAGTTTTAGACTCAGTGTGTAATAAATTTAATTCTAATATCCATTAGTAGAGCGTTTTGTAATTAATAGAAGTCTTAGACTCAGTAGTGTGTATAATAAATCTAATTCTAGTATCCTTTAGTAGAGCGTTTTGTAATCAATAGAAGTTTTAGACTCAGTAGTGTGTAATAAATCCAATTCTAATATCCTTTAGTAGAGCATTTTGTAATCAATAGAAGTTTTATCGTTTTGTAATCAACACTTAAAAGTTTTAGACTCAGTGTGTAATAAATCGAATTCAAATATCCTTTATTAGAGCGTTTTGTAATCAATAGAAGTTTTAGACTCAGTAATCTAATTCTAGTATCCTTTATTAGAGCGTTTTGTAATCAATACTTAAAAGTTTTAGACTCAGTGTGTAATAAATCCAATTCTAATATCCTTTATTAGCGCGATTTGTAATTAATAGAAGTTTTAGACTCAGTAGTGTGTAATAAATCCAATTCTAGTATCCTTTATTAGAGCGTTTTGTAATCAATACTTAAAAGTTTTAGACTCAGTGTGTAATAAATCCAATTCTAATATCCCTTAATTAGTGCGTTTTGTAATTAATAGAAGTTTTAGACTCAGTAGTGTGTAAAAAATCCAATTCTAGTATCCTTTAATAGAGCGTTTTGTAATCAACACATAAAAGGTTTAGACTCAGTGTGTAATAAATCGAATTCTAATATCCCTTATTAGAACGTTTTGTAATCAATAGAATTTTTAGACTCAGTGTGTAATAAATCCAATTCTAATATCCTTTAGTAGAGCGTTTTGTAATCAATAGAAGTTTTAGACTCAGTAGTGTGTAATAAATCCAATTCTAATATCCTTTAGTAGAGCGTTTTGTAATCAATAGAAGTTTTAGACTCAGTAGTGTGTAATAAATCTAATTCTAATATCCTTTTGTCCGTAGTGTGCATTGTACAATTACAACAACAATACACAGGATAGGGAAAAGATCAACAATATAGACCTGAACATATTTAGGCATTTTTTTTTCTTTTTTTATAGACCTGAACATGTTCAGACTTTCTTTTTATATAGATCTGACATGTTCAGGCTTTCTTTTTAAATAGATCTGACATGTTCAGGCTTTTTTTAAAATAGATCTGACATGTTTAGGCTTTTTTTAAATAGACCTGGACATGTTCAGGCTTTCTTTTTATATAGATCTGACATGTTCAGGCTTTTTTGTCATGTAGAGCTGGACATGTTCAGACTTTCTTTTTATACAGACCTGGACATGTTCAGGCTTTCTTTTTAAATAAACCTGGACATGTTTATGCTTTCTTTTTTTATAGACCTGGACACATTCAGGCTTTCTTTTTAAATAAACCTGGACATGTTCATGCTTTCTTTTTATTTAGACCTGGACATGTTCAGACTTTCTTTTTTAAGCCGTACGTNTCAGGCTTTCTTTTTATATAGATCTGACATGTTCAGGCTTTCTTTTTAAATAGATCTGACATGTTCAGGCTTTCTTTTTAAATAGATCTGACATGTTTAGGCTTTTTTTTTAAATAGACCTGGACATGTTCAGGCTTTTTTTTCATGTAGAGCTGGACACGTTCAGACTTTCTTTTTATATAGACCTGGACATGTTCAGGCTTTCTTTTTAAATAAACCTGGACATGTTTATGCTTTCTTTTTATATAGACATGGACATGTTCAGACTTTCTTTTTTAAGCCATACGTTAACGATTAGATAAAAAACTAAGAGTTGCCAACTTTTTAATTAACCATTTATTACCTAAAAGTAAAAACTGACCGATCTGTTAACAATATTTTCTGTATTTCTTAAAGTTCCTTTCGATAACGATCTTAAATTGTTAAATTTTTTTAGCGATTATTTTATATAAGAATTATTGTTAGTTTATTTTCTGAAAAATTAACGACTTTTGCCGTTCGTTAACAGAATCTTCCGTTATTTTTCGAAAACGTGTCGCTCTTCAATGGAAGGTTGCCCAGGTCTACTTAAAAATACTCTGGTTTGACGAGGTTTCGAATCTAACAATAGAATTGACACACTGACAATGGATTTGACAGACTTACAATGGAGCAAAGAATGGATTGAAAATGTTGGAGGGATGGATTCGTGCAGCCGTTTCTAGGTCAGCCAGGGCTAGAAAGGGTGGGTAGGATTGTACACTTCACGATTGCATCTTTTTCGTTCCATCTGAAATCTGATTTTTAATCAATGTTTAATTAGTCTTTAGGCTTTGTTTGTAACAATATTCTGGATACGCAACAATTCACACACACACATTCATATATATGTATATATATATATATAATGAAAATGTTTATATTTTTTGGTTAACTAAAAATTCTTTGTGCTTTTATATATATACACTTACTTGTTTGGAAAAATATTATTTCAGTTTTTAACTTTACTTTTCACTAAACAAAGAATTGTAAGAAACAAAGTAGTCAAAGTTTGTTGGTAGAAATAGCTATAAAGATACAATTTATTTCTGTCTAGCTTTCTATCTATTTATTATAACCTGAATTCTGTGGGTTTCAATATGCCTTCAAATATAAATGTAGGTCATGCATGCTTTGCCCGCCACATACCAAAAAATAACATGATTGAAAAGAATGTTTAATTTTCACCCCCCGACCATTCCACTGGTAATATTCTACCAAAATTATCTAATTATTGTTGGGAATTGGAAAATTGGACATATACGAGGTCCCAAAGTTGAGCTAGTATGTATTAAATCTAATATTTAGTAGTTTATCAAGCTTTAAGATTATGCATTTTGCATTCTTCGTTATCAAAGATGATTAATGCATTAAATACATACCTAAAAAGCTATTAAAACTTAATGTTGTATATACATGTTTAAGTTTTACTGACTGAAAGCTTTTTTCATTTAATTACTTGTTCATCTTGATTTACATAAAGCGAAATAAGATATCATAATTCCCATAATTCTCGTCCCATCTAATCAATAAGGTGAAAGATATTCTCGTTTTGCGATATTGAGTTTTATTCTGAAAATTTACTCTACCGTATTTAAAGCAGAAATGCGCAAGTCATCTTGAGAAAAACCATAATTAAAAATTCATCAGACATAGATAAGGGTACCGTTATAAACATACATGCCACTCTAGGATTAAAAAGTAACTTCAGATTTAGTCGTGCAGTCCCTTTAATTATTTAAAATGGCGTCAACATCAAAAACTTTATTCTGAAATTAACCCCAGAGAAAATGCCTGTAGAGTGTAAACCCCTCTATAATGTGCTTTTCACTCATGCAACCGTGCGCACACAGGCACTCCAGGCAGGTTTATACGCGCTTAAATCACTGTCCCTGTCTTTGTACTCAGTGTTCAGTGTTCTAATTTTAAATAGAACTTTTAATTTCTCTCTTTGTCTCAGAACTGTGTCTGTCACCATGCTTAAATATTCCTTATTCATTTAAAACTTAAGTAACGTTACGACCCCCTATACCCCCCCATCCCCCCTCCCTCCCCCTGGGAGGTGAGGAGAAAATAGAAATGACTGAATACAATTAAATTAATTTAAAGATTAAGAAAAGATCTAGACTAAGCATTAATATCAACCGTACAAGAGTACGTTCCCATTGCTCTGATGTTATAAAATGCAACTACATACTAAAATACATACCTTGTATTGCATCATCACATGATTGTATAAAGTTAAAAGTATGCTACGCAATTACACCTCTACACTTACTTTGTAAAATAAAGACCCGTGTGAATGTTGCAAACATTTTAAGAGCTATTGTTGACAATGAAGTCAATTATCATCTTAATTATTTCGATACATGAATTTTTAAAATGTAATTAAAAAATCAAGTTATCTTCCACATTTTTGATCAAAATAACGTTTCACGGGTACCATAGTAAATCGGGCATTGCTTTCTTTGCAGTTATAATTACCGTCACACCCTCAACAAAGCTATAGATACTGCAGAAAATCTGCAGTACACTGATCTCGAAGATATAGTATGGTTTAGTGGGGAGTCAAGTTTACAATAGTTTTTTTTTCTTTCCATAAAACTGATAAATATAAATATTTTAGGTTGTGAAAGGACAGTATTTAAGCCTAGGCGTGTCTACCCTATCCAGCCCCTCCCTACAGTCTACAGTTCTCCTCTGCCACGCCCCTCCACGTTCCGCCCTAGTGGCTCAATCAGTCAAATTCAAGGAAAATTTAAAAACTTATAAACTTCCCTCCTTAATACATATTGGTCAGTATATATATCAATACAGTGTTTGTTACTGATATGGTGAAACCGCCCTGTGCCGGAATCTAAAATATATGCATCCTTTTTATATATTAACATTTTAGTAAATAATTTTAAGTGTTGATTATATGTTGATCACGGTATAACAATTATTGTTTAGAACATATTTCTTGAATTGTTTCCTGGAATATTATTTTCTCAAAAAAAGAATTAATCAATATGTTTAAGTTGTGCTTTAATACACATATATAGCCAAAGACAGCTCTCGACATGAAAACATCGATGAGAGTTTTTCCAATTACTTCTTTAAAATTAACGCTAAAAAGTGCTTCATATTTCTAACCTGTGCAAGTAAAGGGCTACGAAAAGGTTAGTGAAATGAAGTTAAAATCCAAGGCGTTACAACACTTCAAAGGTTAACCAGTCATGACATTTAATGCACCTTTTCATAGCAGTTTTTTTTGTGCTATGTCTTAATGTAAAGTTCTTTTAAATGATCTAAGTTGTTCAGTTTCAAGTTTTGGATTGTAAAGGATGGAAAAAGAGTAGTTGGTGTGGGACCTAAGCTTGCCATTCCACAAACTTATGAGGGATTTTTCGAGATTCTTAGGTAAACATTTATCTTTTATAATCAACAATAATTATTTTAAAGCAAATAAATAAAACGTTAAATATGATGAAAATTAGATAATGATAAAAATAATAATATGATGATGATGATGAAAATAATACTAGTGAGGATGGTCGAAGTGTAAGATGTATCGAGGGGGTGGCTGAGCTCGCCAGAAGGTTCCCAGAAAGTGTGCTAGTCAGGGATAGTATGAAGGCATTTGTATCAAGAAACGACGACATTGAGACAATTCACGACAAGTCAAGAATTATTCAAGCTGGAGAAGTTCTAATTTTAGTCGGAGAAGTTCTTGGAGTCAAGGGGAAAAATCAAACCAGATACCTCAGGTTAGATGTGTCCACTGTCCACTCTCCAACAAACCCCAATTTTTTTCTTTGGTCAGAATACTTCAAATTACAGCATCAACTACCTCAGTTAATATTTACAGGGATACCCACAAATAGTAAGACTGTAAAGACGACATTTTTCGTATTTGCTGAAAACTTTATATTAAAGTTTCTTGATGCAATTCGTTGTTAATAGGTTTACGTTAAATACGTGAAATTAATAAATAAATTTCTGTTTAGATGTATAGACAGTGAAGGGGAAAATATTTACCTGGGTTTAGAAATGAAAGGACGATTTAGTGCTCTAGCCAAGGAAGAAAATATCTCCGGAGTTCACAACATTAAAAACCTGATGAAAAAAAGACTTCCGCTGATGGTGCGCATAGCACACGGCGCAGTGCCGGTCGGTCTCAGATCGCCACAGGTGATTAATTTAGTTTATTTTAAAGGGACTGTAAGCGTAATTTCAAGTGACCCTCTATGCAAAGATAGCAGTGCCCTTTAAAGCTTTATCTGATCATGCAAGCATGATGTTTAACATTTTTAAATGTGATTTCTTTACAAACGTAAATTGCGCATTTCTGCTGCATTTACTATATGAATTATCTGAATTATCAGAAGTTTACGCTTTTAAACAAAAAACGGCTCTATTGATTAGATACAGTTTCAATGTTATTTTCCACAAAAATAAAAATCTTTTTTTTTAATCCTTACTTTTAGGAGGATTAGATTAAACAAAAAACTTTATTTATTTCTTCAATTATTGAAATGGTTTACAATATTTTAGATGTTCCTTCCTGAGTTGCGGATTTTGGGAAAGGTAGAAGATGGGGGCATCATGGCCTTGCCCTTGAGTAAAGACAGTAACATAGTCTATCTTCCTTTACCTTCAATCATCAAGCTTCAACCAGTTTTAAACAGTCAATATATTTCAGGGATCAAATCTTTGCCAAGTTTAAAAATCCTTTCTTTATATTCTTATACTTTATATTGCTATAGGCTTCTTCTCTTTGTACAGTATAAAACAAAAACAAAAAAGTTCACTGATTCAATAACATTTTTTTGGCGCATTTTCAAAATTTAACAAAAATCAAACAATTCTGGACACACATTTTTGTAATTTTGAGCATCCATAAACTGTCCCTTGGGTCATGAGAGGTCCCACACAAAAGTTGGGCCCGATCGGTTCAGCCGTTTCGACGATAATTGGATACAAACGGACAGACTAACAGACAGACAAGCAAAGTTTATATTTAGTAGTTAATTTAGGATTGGGAGGGTCAGGGGAATAACAATTTGTATGTGTGTTTGTCTGAAGGATAAAAACTTATAAACCCTTGGACCGATTTGCTTTTAAAATTTGATTAAGAAAGTGACAGATTTTTGTATCAACTACACGCAATTTTACTTACTTTCAAGATTATCTTTTTTATAATTATCTCTATTACCAAAACCAAAATCGAAACGTCATATTTAAAAAATTTCAGGTTCGTCATAGTGAGTAACCCTGTATATAGATAAAGCAGAGATAAAGACATGAATATGTATAATAGAGGTCAAGAATACAGATTCGCTGCATCAAGATATGGAGAAAATATATAATTTATTTCAAACAAACCATTCATCTAACTATTTGTAGCTAAGGGCAAAATTGACTGGCTGGCTCAATAGGCATAGAAGGGGGGGGGGTCGTGGGTCATGAAAATAGGCAAATTGGGTTTAGAAAAAATATGTGCAACAGATTTTTGATCCAGGCATGTCGGAGGTCAAACGATTGGAGGATAAAGTGAGGACACAGGTAAACTAAATATTTTTTTTTTTATTAAATTGAGTGTTTGCCAAAACTCAAATCTTCCAATTCAAATATCTGTATCATTCTGATAGTGTAAACCTTAGATATTTTAAATCGATTTTTTGATCTAACAGAATTTACAATTTGAAATATCTAAGGTCTACAACATTGGGTTTCACAGATATAGGGATTTCATGTTTCTTTTTTCATCGTCTTAACCCGTGATGGTCTAAATTTAAAATTTAAACTTTTAAAATTTTTTAAAAAGGTTTTTTCTTTGCTAGTTGGAGGCTCAATGGGACAGCATTGTAGTGTATGATATACCATTACCAAAAGATATTCAGAAAACCCCTGGAAGAAAATCTTCTTTACCTCATAATCTTATACCATCTTCTATATTACATAGATATTTAGACCTATCAAGAGGGGGGGGGGTTTCAGTTGGGTTTCTTCTGAATAATTTAAAAACGGGTTACATTAGAACACTAAAACTTCTTTACTTTTTCATTACAATAGTTTTGAACAAATTTTGTTAATTTTCTTTTATGCATAGCGTATGGTGGAGGACGGTCAAATGGCGGGTCGGTGTTTAAAAAAAATTAGAAATGGTTAATAACTTTTTTATTAATTTCAGCGAACGAAACGTTTCGAAAAAAATACCAAAATTTTCAATCGCATTTTATAACTTTTATTTTATTTATAATTTTTAGCGTAATTTCGCAAAAATAAAAGAAGCGAAAACAAAGTGAAATTTCGCGAAAATGCGAAGATTTCGCAAAAATGCGAAAATTTCGCGAAAATGCTAAAATATTTTCGCAAAATGCGAAAATTTTGTGAAACAATTAATAACTCAAAAGAACTTGTGGAATTCTCTGCTCTGATAGCTTAATAATTGAAGTTTAATTATGTCATATAAATAATTTCTCTTCCTTTACTTTAATAAATGTTTGATGAAGAAAATTTGTTTTCAGCTATCTTTTTAAGTTTCTGCCTATCCGTCGATACAATACATACGTTTAATTTTCGCATTATTTTTCGTAAAATTTTCTTATTTTTTTCACGAAAATTTGAGCATTTATTGCGTGCGAAAGAAATGCAAAAAATGAAGCAAATGGTCACGAAAAAAAAATTTCGCGAAAAATGCAAAATTTTCGCAAAACAATTTTTCCTTTTCGCTGGAAACCCTAGCTACAGGACTAAAACTTACATATTAAAAAGTCATTGAAAATGGATAAAATAACATTTGTCATATGTTAATATTTGTCAAAAGTAAAAAAAAACTATTTTGAAAAGGGCAAACTCATAGGGGGGGGGGGTTAACCCGTGGTTATGTAAAATTTTAATTTCCCTAAAAATGCGCAAATATTATCACGAAAATTTCGCAGAACGGGTGGTTATTTTATTTTATTGGGGACGTCCAAGTAATTGTAAAAATTTATTTATTTAAACCATTTAACAAAGAGATTTGAAAGAACCATTTTTGTCTTGATGAATAATTGTTTAATTTGCATATTCCTAGTTATACATATATCATTATACAATATATACATACTGACATTAGCATTCAGCAAAATAGATTAGACAATTCATTTTGAAAAATCTAAACAAAATGTGTGGCTTAATATTTGAACCGTTAAGTATACTATCCATTGGATTTTTCGATGATAAAAAATTGTTTGATGTAAGATTAAAAAAACAATCTTTCTCAATATTTTCAATGGATCTTTACTATCCCAACTCTTCTGAACTCAGTGCTAATGACTATTATTTTTATTTAGTTTGACAAATCATGCTTATCTTAGTGATTTGCTCTACACATAATATCAAAAACTAGATGCTTTGTGACTTAAGAAAAAAAGATAAACATATAGAAATCAATTTTTTTGTCTTCTTTAACATTTGAGGACGGGAAGTGTAGCCCCCCCCCCCCTCCTCCTTTGTCCGGATGTGCAATGGATGTATCCGGAAGCATCGACCAGGCTTGAAAGAATTAAGGATTTATTATGAAGCTCACGCGTTGGTTGTGGGAATCCATCGACATTTGGACATATGGCTTCAGATATTTTTATATTTTTGTTAATAAAACATAATCTTCGAAGAATACATTTTTAATATTTATTTATTAAAGTACATACAGTGCAAGTATGAATACAACATGTATTTAAAGATGAAATAAAAACTAAAAAAAATTATTGTGAATCGGGCATTGGCATCTTTGCACAGAGGGTCATCTAAAATTACACTAACACTCCAGCTTTGAAGTTTAAATATTTAGCTTTTATAATTCTATTTTTTTTCTAGGATATCAAACGTAGCAGTGTTTATGGCATTATGACAAGTAGATCAGATAGTGGTCGGCCAGATGATTATGATGAAATCGATCAAATTTACGATTATGTTCGCGGATTTGCACCTCTCCCCAAATCTGCGAAAGGATGGCATTTTATCGGCGAGGCAGTGGAGGACCGAAAGGAAAGATCTGACGAGCGAAAGGAAAGAAAAATATCAAATTCAGATTTTTTACAGGTACACTGAGAACCAGAAAACTCAGGAATGGAATTACGACTTTTAGACTCAAGTTATGACTTTAAATGAAGTCCAATAAACATAAGACACTGCAATTGTGAAGTGTAAACCCACCTAATTAACTTTATTTAATAAGTAACTTAAGTCTGTTTGCTTTTTAACGCCATCAACACTTCAGTATTGCTATAAAGTCGTCTTCATATTCCACAGTACTCTGGTTCTCACCGTATATCTCGAAAAAATAAAGAGACATTTTCTCACATAGAGATATTAACTTTTTGCCATGTAGAACACTGTTCCTGTTAGAGATACAGAGAGTACTCCCCCTGAACCCCCTCCTATTGAAACTATCCCATCCAGAAGATTATCCGCAGCCCTAGACCTAACTCCGACCCCCCCAACCCCTAATAGCACCACATGGAGTTCACCAGTCACTAGTCCAAACGCACTCTTAAATGGTGCGGTCAACGCTCCAATCATCATGAACCTAGAACGCCCCCAATCTACAGATCCACGGTTATTCATCAAATCGGCGGAAAGTAAAAAAAGAGTTCGGCCGAAAACCGCCGATATTTCGAATTTAAAGGAGGACAAGACTAAATCTGTTTATCCCCCAGCTAGATATATTAAATCTGCGAACAAGCAGAGCAGCGGGAAACATAAATTCTTCAAGGTTCGGAGCAAAGATCCCCCGCCTCCGATGGGAACCTCTGTTCAGGCTAAAGAGGTTAAATCCAACCTCCAACCCTCGTTTTTCAACCTCCGGTACAAGAGCCTAAATAATCTTTCCCAACAGGTATTTGAATTGCTAATGATATATCAGTAAGCTCCAGTTCGTTTTCGTTGTGTAGTACAAATGGAGTACCGTCTGCAAAGCATGAATAATCATATGGTAGGGCGGGCCGCGTCAGTTGTATCTCCCTTCTATTTCATACTCCTTGTGTATACCCCAAAGTTTTGTGTTGCACCATTGTCTTATAATTAAAAACTTGACATATGGGTGTACCCCATAAACCATAGTTACTTACTTAGTTACTACTTGTTTTACGCGGGCGATAAAAAATATTTAAATGATACAGTAAATAAGCAATACATCGAAAGAATTCATCAAATTTGTTCTTTTTTAGTGAGTGGGGAGGGGGTTTATCACTAAAAAAATAGATTTCACTGATCATGGGGGAAGTGGCTCAGCCCCCCCCCCCTTAGTGCGCCTCTGATACTAATTTGTTCAATGAATGAATGAATTAATAAATAATTACTGCACACACTGGATGACAAACACAAACATATGGTCATCTAATGATTATAGTGTGAGACATGAACAAATAGAAGCCTTAAGGCATGCAATTAAATATGTCATTCTTTTTCAGAACATACAAACCTAGTCTGACCATACACTGACAAAAAATGTAAATAAAAATTCGTATTTTAAAGGGACTGTAAGCGTAATTTCAAGTGATCCTCAATTCAAAGATGACAATGCTCCGTTCCTAACGGTAAACCCATTATCCTTGATGTTTTCCTCGAGTGGACTTTCGCAATTCTCCTTTGAAGAAAACCCAACATTGAAACCAAGCTTTTAAGGATACCGTTGTGAATCGGTATTGCCATCTTTGCATGGAGGATCATTTGATATAACTCTTTATCTTTAACTTTAACTTTTAACGCTTTATTTAGATTTATTTCAATAGCATTTCACAACATTTATGTTGATTATTCTGAAAGTCTTTTTATTCAAAAAAAAAAATTCTGAATCGTGGATTAAAAATAAATTATCCAGGAATACGATACTTTGGACTCCTCCAACTCTGGAGGAAAAACTTCATTTGACTCTGCAGGATCTAGAAACATCCCGGAGAAAAGGAGCAGGAAACTTACCCGTCCCAGGTAATGTTATTAATATCCTTTATTTTTCTTCAATTTTAATCAAATTTCTTAGATTTCAGAACTGCACAATGTTAAATGTTAAAACGACATTGTTTTTTGTTTATTATGCCAAATTTAACCATAAAATACCTAAAAGACTTTAATACTAAAAGTTTTTACTTCAAATTACACAATATTAACATTCATGTCAATTAACGTATTAATGTAATCTAACTGATAATAATCTTAGGTCACTGACAAATCTAGTTTGGGACTTTAGAGTACAACATACTATGCTTAGGGAGGCATTATTTTTAAATTTACAAAATAGAAAATAAAGTTACCAAAAATCGAGGTGATATTGATGTTTATTTTTAAACTTATTGGCTCAAAATCATGTTTTAAACTTTGACCATCAAGTTCTACATAATTCAGAATTTAAAATATCCAAGTTAACAAGAAATAAAAGAGTAAATCAGTGTCTTTTCATAAAATAGTTAACTTCAGGTTCAGATAGTTGTCATTCATAAAAAAACCTCATAAATAAAAAAAATGCTCAAATTTTAGTAGAAGCAATAGTAAACCAAGTTTACTGGTTCCTGATAAGGGTCGGCAGGAAAGTAAAGGTTGGCAAGATGGAAAAGTTCGAAGAGGTAGAGAGCCCTCTCCTGGAGCGATTAGAAGAATTGGAGGGAGCAGTATGACATCAACACTATATTTGTAGAACAAGAGCTTATATGTACTTACTAGGTAAAGTTTTCGTTAAAGGGACTGTAAACATAATTTAAAGTAAACACGGCAATCAAAACAATCGATTCACAATGGTACCCTTAAATAATAAAGTATTTATAGATATGTATGTTTTTAATTTTGAGAACAGATTAATTCCAATTGTGGTTTCTCTACACAAGTGACCTGCGCATTCAAACTGCGGGAAAACACGAAGGATCGATCAGAATTAAAGGATACCATTGTGAATCAGTGACCCCTCTTTGGATGAGGGGTCACTTAAAATTCATTAAATCATTTTTATGTCGATCTGATAAATGCCTGAAAAATCAATGTCAAAGAAAATCAAAGCTGAATGATTGACTGCACTGCATGGCCAAGTAAGCTGAAGAGAATTATAAAAATAAAGTTTTGCTTGTTCATCTGTTCAATCCCCCCCCCCTTATATTTTATATGATCATGTGTGTGTGCGCATTATGAAATAAAATACAAAGTGAAATTAAATACAAACCACTGCATACCAAGCTGTGCTCACTTTCACGCTAAATTCAAACAGTATTTTGCCAATTACTTCTTTTCAACTTAAGTTAAAAAACAAATGCGTTGTTTTTTTATAAAGTGTGTATGTTTAGGGCTACAAAAAAGTATTAGCCTTGTGACTTGCGTTATTCAAGTTCGAGGCTGTCTACTTTGATAATTCATTTTCAGAGATGTTTTTATTTCCCCGAAGCGTTAATATAAAGATCCCTTTTGTATTCTCCTTGCGGTAATCATCATGGGAAACCATCTCCATTTCCGTGGTTATTTAAGGTCTGTTGGTTTTGAAGGATGGAAGAGTTTAATGTGTAAAATTGCAAGGTTAAAACTTTTGAAGGGTTTATACACGTTAAACTAATGTAGAATGCACGTTTTAAATCATAACTCCTCACTACTCAAATATTAGGTCTTTTCGATAAGAAAAATAAATGCAAGAGGAAAAAATTGGCTTGGATTCTAGGCTATTTAGCCCTATGCACATGAAGAAATATTTAAAAAAGCACATTTAAGTTTCTCCCATGGTCAGATTTAGATAGATAGAGTTTTCAAAACATCTAAAAATTATCTTATAATCTTGATAAACAGAGTTGGTAATTCGTTCGGTAAATACTCCTGTTGGTTTTGTTTTTACTATTTTCTACAAAATCAACCCATAATTGTTAATATTATGGCCTTTTCAGTCTAAAAATAGGAAAAAATAATTCTTATCTTTGCCACTCATTAAAAAACACATAAAGATAGATGATGATTAAAATGGTGAATTTGTTTATCATGGCTTTAAGATAAATTACAAACGTTTTAAAAGTTCTAGCTAAAGCTGACCGTGGGAGATGCTGAAATCTTACATTTACATTTGCTCAGAAAGTAAAAGATAAATAACAGAGGCAAAAAATTACTGAGGAGTTTTTCTAAATGTACAGGATAAAATCAAATTTTTTTTTATAATAGACGTAATAAAAAAACGAATAAGCGCTTTCTTGTTAGAAATATCTTCTTAATCTAAAAATTTAGATATATGGCAATTACATTTTGTGCAAAACCTTGAAAACATTAGTTTCGGTAATTTATTTATATTTTTCTGAATAACATAGAATCTTTGTTAAATCTAGAGGTCAAACTTAACAAAGCGTAACAAATCTTATACCATCTTCTATATTACATAGATATTTAACCCTATCACGATGGGGGTTTCCATCCCCCCCGTGGTTTCTTCTGAATAACTTAAAAATGGCTTACACTGGAACATTAGAATTCTTCACTTTTTCAACCAAAAAGTTGTAAACAAATTTTGCTAATTTTTTTGTGCATAGGGTAGGGTGGAGGACGGTCAAATGCGAAAATATTTTCGGGAAATGCGAAAATTTTGTAAAAACCATGACAAAAATTAATTGCTCAGAAGAACTTGTGGAATTCTCGACCCTGATAACTCAATATTTGAAGTTTTATTATAAATATAAATAATTTCTCTTCCTTTACTTTAATAAATGTTTGATGAAGAGAATTTGATTTTATTAGCTATCTTATTAAGTTTCTTGCCTGCCCATCGACACAATACATATGTTCCCTTTTCGCATTATTTTTTCGTGAAATTTTCTCATCATTTTTTTCGCGAAGACTTCGCATTATTTTTATTGTGAAATTTTCGCAATATTTTTTCGCGAAGTTTTCGCATTATTTTTTTCCGAAATTTTAGCTTTTTTCACGAAAATTTCGCATTTTTTGCAAGCGAACACAATGCGAAAATGAAGCGAAATGGTCGCGAAAAAAATGCGAAATTTTCGCAAAACGATTTTTAATTTTCGCGGGAAACCCTAAGCTACAGGAATAAGACTTAAATATTTAAAAAGCCACCATATTAGACAAAAAAAAAGCCCAATCCGGAAAGGGTTAAATCATATAGTTAAAGAGATTGTAGATGATATTTCAAAAGGATAAGGCATTTTGACAAGCGGTACCAATATCAATATTAAGTTTGACTTTTAATTTATTAATTACGAGTTGGGTGCTAGATTGTAGGACTCCCTAACCGCATGATTTTATTTTATTTTATTTAATATTAGGAAAGATTGTACAAAAGATTTAATTTGTTTTAGTTTGTGTATTTTCAATGTTAAATCATTGTACATTATATAATTAGGTGTTGACAGTTTAACATAATGATTTGATTTATATCAAAATAATTTGTCATGTCTGGTGATGAAACTAAACAACGCGTAAAGCGTGGCACTGAGCTTTAGTTCTCGGTCGTCTTTGTTTTCTGGTCGAAACAAGCACTAATACCACATTTTACACAATGCACCTAGTATATATTAACGTAACTTCCTAGTTCTAGACCACTGATTTAGGATAAACTTTAATAAAATAATACCGTTCTTTCTTGGATCAAGGACGGGACATATGATTAAGACTGACAAGTTATATAAATTATCAAGACGGGACTTTAAAGTGTTGCATCGCATAGGGCTTTGATTTTGACCGCACCAACTTTTTTTGTAGCCCTCGACTTCTCTCTGCTGTTCGTGGGACTATGGAATGAGAAATACATTGGTTAAATAGAAAGTAGTATACTCTGTTTGCTCGTTTGTTTAATTATTAGTCCGATCACAACTCAGAAACCCTTTAACCGATTTGCCTCAAATTTTGATTTTGAAATTCTTAGTTGGGATTAAAAGTGTTGAGTGGCCTGGGCGACTCTTGTAAAGCAAACTTTGCTTTTTAGTCCAAGTGGGGCCGGTTCCCAAGCTCTAATCAAATCAATTCTTTTTATATTATTATATACAATGTACAAATATATTATATTATTATATGCAATGTACAAATAATTTATATTATTATATACAATGTACAAATATATTATATTTTTTAGATGAGATGCAGGAGACGAGGGAACAGAGATTTGAAATATGTTATATATTTCTCCTGCTCNCAAGGTTTAGTTTAGTCCAAGTGGGAGCTTGGGGTTCCCAAGGTTTAGTTTAGTCCAAGTGGGAGCTTGGGGTTCTCAAGCTCTAATCAAAACAATTCTTTTTATACTGTATACACAATGTACAAATAATTTATATTTTTTAGATGAGATGCAGGAGACGAGGGAACAGAGATTTGAAATATGTTATATATTTCTCCTGCTCAATTTATACTCAAGTTACTGCAGGGTGTCCCCATAAACATGGGAATTCAGAGACGAATACTAAATCGTCTTTGTTAAGCTTTAGCGTTGAATAATGCCTAATTTCAATGGTCAAAATAGATTTAACATAAACAAGCTAATTGTTAACACTAGCAGACGAGAAAAGCTTTCCTATGTAGGCATCACCATACTATAAATAAAAAAATTACTTCAAAGACGATATCAAAATCGTCGCTCAATGCCCATATTTATTGGGACTCCCAGTAGATACGTAGTTACTCAGTGATTTGCGCACTGAATCTTTACATTAGTATTCTAAATCATAAAGGGACTGTACGGTTAATTTCAAGTGACCCTTCATGCAAAGATGGCAATACCCAATTCACAACGGTACCCTGCACAGTTTTGTCTAGTCAAGATTGAATAAGAAATAAATGTTTATAATTTTGAAAGCTGATTATTTTCAATTAATTGCGGTTTCACTAAAAAACTGACTTGCGCATTTCTTCTACGGCAGGAAAACATAAAGGAGAAAACAGAATTGAAAATGTTAAATCTCGAAAATCGATCATCTATTCCACATTGCTGATCGAATAAATGTTTCAAGGGTACTGCTGTGAATCAGGCATTGCCATCTGTGCATGGGAGATCTGTTCCACTAACAATGTTACTTAATGGTTTTTGTTGGCTAGGAAAATTCTTTAAAATGTTCATTTAAGTAATTCAGTTAGACTCGATAAGCCTGACACAATTTTAAAATCACAATAAGTCGTCTTTTCTATGATTAACTTATGATAAACACTACACTTCTCATATTGATATCAAACCATTTTAACAAGTACAAGAGACAGTAACAATTAAACGGAATTAAATCTTTGCCACAAACTCAAATTTCTACTCCATATATCTTTGCAACCTGATTGTGTAAACCTGTTAAATTTAAATCTTTTTTTTTTAACAGAATTCATAGATTGAAATATTGTAGGTCTTCGACTTTGGGTTGCAAAAATATAGGGATTAAAAATTCAGAGTTTGAGGCAAAGTCTTAATTTCTTTGTCTCATTCTTTAAACTTTGTATTATTATTGATCCCTGTGCTAATAAACATTTGAAAGTTTATCTAACTGAACAAAAACATTTCACACGAAATTTCCATTTTTATTTTCCAGTTTTCAATTTTTTTACAACGGAAGGAAATCAAAATAAATTTATCTGATAGTGCTGTGATTTTTTTGACTTCTCAGACTACCTTTTTGGCCAGTTGTAAGACTTAAACAATCTACAGTTTTAGTTCAGATATTAAATGTAGGCCAAAAGGAATTCAGAGAAAATTTAAAAAAATAATATGTAAATTATGTTAATGAAATAAATCAAGAATGTTGACAAAGTTATATAATCTAGGGATGCACATTTTTTTATAAGAAATGAAAGATTGTTTTTGTTTTGAAGCGAAAGAAATTGAGTCCTTGTCACAAACTCAAATTTTCTATTTATTATACCATTGCAACCTAATAGTGTAAACCTTTGCTATTTTATCCTTAGATTTTTTAATTTAATAGGATTCATGTTTTGAGATATCATAAGGTCTCCAACACGGGGTTGCAAAGATAAAAGGATCAGACAATCAGAGTTTGTGGCAAAAACTCAATTCTTTTTACAAGATGTATTTCACAGAGTCAATATCACTCTCTGACCATCGCAATGCTTGTATCCTGGTTTTCAAGTACCCCATCAGAGTTAAAGGACTTTAGAGAGAAATAATGAACATACAGAGGGATTCATTATAATATAAAATCCTAGAATTGGGACTACATACAGTGGTGGGTCAATAAAGATAGTTAAAGGGAGTAACCGCTTAGACATGGTATGTTGAGCTGAGAGTGCAGTATTGTAGAGACATTTTTTAAGATATATTTTAGAATTTTTTACAGCACATAATTGCTGAATAAGAGCGTAAACTTGATCTTTGAGATTCTTCGGGATTGTTCATTTTGAAGGATACATTTTAAGAAAATTTTTTTATTATTATTCAATTTAATTAGTGATGGGCGGTGACAACTTAGAAGTTAAAATATGACAATCCTTAAATTAAATTAAACCTTCCATGCGCGCCTTGAATATAGTATTTTATTGACGTGTTTAATGTCTTGTTAATATGACAATCCTTAAAATAAATTAAACCTTCCATGCGCGCCTTGTATATAGTATTTTATTGGCGTATTTAATGTCTTGTTAATTAACTAAATATTGTAGGAAATAAGAAACTTACGGAAAAGACAATATAAATTCCGTACAGTCGTCTCTAAACTCTTATGCTTTCTTATCTACTTTTTAGTTTTAACTGCAAAGTGAATGTTCCCCCTTTGAACAATAAAAATGATTGAAATAGCCTTGACCGAGGGGAGGAAGGCCAGCCACAACAACTTATCGTCCGAGCCACATTCTCTTCATTTTCTCGTCCGAACCACATCGAAATCCTCGTCCTTCGATTATTATGTGTTTCTAATTCTAATTCTTGTAGATAAAACTATTTTAACAAATCTCATCCTCTGCCACGTTAGCGCATACAAAATGGAAAGACTAAAGTTTTCACTATAATTAACACCAGGAATATTTGAAAATGCATTTAAAAAGGTGAACATTTTTAAGAACATAGAACTCGAAAACTTCAATTCAATTGAAATTTTTTTTTTCGATTCTTAAAAAATAGTTTTATCCATGGAGGATTAGACACTTTTGGGAAATAATATTGGAAGGACTAGGATTTAAAGGGGGCTTGGACGAGAAAATGAGGAGAATGTGGCTCGGACTAGAAATTTTTGTAGCTGGCCTTCCTCCCCTCCTTGACCAGTCCGTGTTAAAGAATTACAAAAAATATAATTAAGAAATTATAAAAGGAGGGAAATAGAAAGGAAATTAATTTTATGGAAGGGAAAATAACATTAAGGGGACAAAGTACATTTCAGCTGATTACTTTTACTTTAACATTAAAAGAACGACAAAAAACATTAAATAAGCTGGATTATCAAAATATTTTTGTACTAGGCTTTACCCCTTTTTTGACCAGTAATGACGGAATAATACTTATTTTTCAACTGAAATTTGAGTGCTTACTTGTTGTATCCGAACGATCACTTTTTCAATCGAATTTTGATATAAAATATTCTAAATTCTAGAAACTTCAGTAAGGAAAATATGTGCCGCTAATTTCAATAACCCTATAAAGGCTGGGGGGTCGGCATCTATGTATAGCCGGGGGGGGGGCTTTTGGCGCCCCCCCCCTACATTAACCCTACATGTTTCTACATGCATTTTTCAAGGGCTTTGCAAAAATATAGTTTTTAGATCTGTAGGTTTTGTCACAAAACAGTTATGGGATCTTTTAGATTTTGTTTCAGAGACCGGACTTTTTTTCGCTCTGTACCCAACCCTATAAATTATATTTTAGAAAAATGTTAACAAAAAATCCTTTAAATTACTATTGATATTTGTGTGAACCTTGCGTTCCTGTGGGACAGATACCGGAGAATAAATTGAATGAGCCGTATCCGGATTGATACTGGCTATGGTATTCGGGTGAACCTTGAATTTCTGATTAAGTTGTACCTGGATTGATACGGGTCTGAAATGAGTTTTAGGAGTAAGACATTTACTACGAGGTTTCTTATTTGCGTACGTTTAACTTGGATTTGCTATTTTAATCTGCAAAGACAAAGCATAAAGTTTTGCTAGATACTTATCAAATCACTGATTAAGTGAAATTAGTCTGTTTACTCTGAAAAGTTGATGTGTCCTTAATTATTTGACTATTTCAAGTCATTCCTTGAGTCTAAAGGTCGTCTTCATATTTCAGAGTTTTCTGGCATCACTGTATGCATTAAGCATCATTGTTTGAAAAGAATTGTTATGTCAAATGCTTGAAGGTAAAATTATAAATTCAGTTTACTTCATTATTAACTATTAACTTTATCGTATTTTATTAAACATTCCGAAAACAAGCAAATATCTGAGACTAAATTTAAGAGAAAAGGAAATCTATAAAATCGGATTTTTTTCCAATTTCTTATTTCTACTGTTTTTCTCAAGGTTTATTAGATCACGATATACAATGGTTTAATATTGACAAAATGTCCGATAAAAGAACAGAAAATCTTTAACTTACCATTTAACCCTATTCCCGCTGGGGGGGGGGGTCAATTTGACCCCCCCCTGTAGTTTTTTTTACATAACTCAAAAAGTATTGGTCTGAGGCTGTTGAAATTTTCTGACTTTTCTTACATACCCAAAGCCCTCCCTTTAGGCCTAAAACCGGGCTTTAATACTAACTGCCTGAGTCCTCAGGCACACTGCCTGAATGACTGCTTTTGCCTGTAGCAAACTAAATCTTTGTTTTGACCCACTTTCACTTGTCAGATTTTGATAAAATTTAGCTTTTTGGAAAGCCTATGACATAAGGAAACGGATTGCACAAGTTTTGCGAAAAAAAAATTGCAAATTTTTTTCAAACAACCTGTCAAAGGAAATTTGCACATTTTTAGTTTTTCTTGATTAAAAATCAGGTTATTTAAAATTTTGCAAAAATTTTTGCATATTTAAAATGGCATGGTCAAGGGATTTTCAAAAATGTATAATTTGTCATTTTTTGGACAAATTTTTTTTGCAAACATTTTTACTATAAAACTGGATTTTGCGATAAAAAATTCAATTTTCGCAAATTTGCTAATTTTTTTGCAGATTCTAAAAGTAGAGCACAAGAGCTTTCTAATGATGTATCATTTGTCATATTTGGACATAAAACATGGGATTTAGAGGGGGGGGGGGCAATAATTGCCCCCCCCCCCAGCGTATCCTGGTTTTCAAGTACCCCAGCGGAGATAGGGTTAAAGGGACTGTAGGCGTAAATTCCAGTTACCTCCTTGCGAAGATGGCAACGCCTGATTAACAACGGTGCCGTTGTCTGCTCAAGCATGGATGCCTCATATTTTTAAAGTTTTTGGTCGTCGTTACAGTCTTATCCTTTATGGGTAATCCTGCATGCACAAATGAAGATAAGTAATTGCAAAAGAGATTATATTCTTATTGAAGTACTTTTTATTTATTATTTTTTTTATTCTTCACTTTTTACTTCAAGATACGGTGATAACCAGAAAACTGTGGATTATGGAAACGACATTCAAGAAAATGTTTTAGTGTATTTGATGTTGTTACAAAGCAAATATAGCTTTACTAGTAGCTTATTTATTCACTTATTGAGTAAAATTGGTCTGTTTACACTGCACAATTGCTGTGTTTCCTATTTACCGGACTTTTCAAAGTAATAATTTGATTCAAAAAGTCGTCTTCCTATTTCAGAGTTTTATGGTGCACTGTTTCTCTAATACCCGTATTATTTTTATTTTTCTTCCCCACTAAATCATCTTCTATGAATACGATATAAGACACATAAGTAATGTTAAACCCAATTTTAATAAGTTTACCGGACAATAAAGTGGGTTTTGTACTTGGAAACTATTTACATACCCGGCTGATCGCCCCGACAGGATTTAAAAAGAAGTATTTTTCTGTTCAATTGCGTTTAGATCCTTTTAAAGAAATATTTAACATTTAACTTATTACGTCATGTATCTTTTCCAATTATTTTACATTTTAGCCTTTGCCAAAAACTCTGCCTTTCTTAACCATATATCTTTACAACCCAATTTCGTAGACCCTTGATATTTTAAACTTTGAACTTTGTTAGATTAAATAATCTTAGTTTTAAATATAGAAGGTTTACACTATTATGATACATTATTTTTGGGATTGTAAAATTGGAGTTTGTGGCAAAGACTCTTCCTTTGTTTTTATAATACTTGTTTTCAAAATCAAGACTAAACAAAGCCGTAAAAGTAATATTGTTTGAATTTGACCTTTTCCTCCTGGCTAGTTTACAGTGTTATTCTAATTAAGTTTTATTGCTTCTTGATTATACAACACTAGGGAATAGAAAACTGCTTAATGGACAGTTGTTAAGTGAAGAGTTTATTGTTGGATCCTTGTTGTACAGTTTATAACATTTTTATTTCATTCAGTTTCTAGGTTTGTAGTATTTATGATAGGCAATGTTGGTCCAGCTTGGAGTTCGGCTCAGCCGGGATAACTCTTCTTCAATAAATCTAAATAAAAAATGTTTGAGATATTTCAATTGTCAAAGTTTTTTTTTTCAAATTTTCTATAATCTTTTTAAGTCAATCTGTCTTTGCCACATATTTTGATTTTCTAATCCCTAATTATTGTAACTTCGGTATGATAAAATAGTTTAAAATGTCAAAGGTTTACAACATCCGGTTGCAAAGATATAGGGATTCGAAATTGAGTTTGTGGCAAACCGTTATTTTTTTGCAAAGAATAATATTTTAATAAACAACCTTGCTTTAGTTCTTGATGTTGCCTCGTAGTTCAAACATTTGTTGAGAAAAAATAATGATTCATCTGCTCCAATCAGAGTGATGGAAGGAGTGTCCTGAATACAAAATTATAATTTAAATTATTTTTTATCTTGAACTTTTTTCATTTGTTATTTGTAATTAAAGCGTTTTTCCAAGTGACCCTCCATCATGAAAAGATGGCATTTCTCAATTCACAACGGCACCATTGAAACCTTTATTTGATAAATAATGTGAAAGATTTTGTCGTTCTACGAGGTTTAAAACTGTTTAATTTCGATAATTTCTGTTTGTATGTTATCTTGTGGAAAAATCACAATTGAAAATAATAATTTTTCAAAATTATAAACATTGATATACTTCATTCTTTATCGAACAAAGATTTTGAGGGTACTGTGAATAAAGGGTAGAGGCGTATTCAGGGGGGGGGATATGGGGGCTAAGCCCCCCTGGACCAATAAAATCTATTAATTTCAGGGGGTTTTTAGGCCCCAACGGGTGCTGAACCCCCCATCTGGAAAGAGAAAAAAATTTAAGCCTCCCCTGGACAAATTGTTGAATAAGCCCCTGATGAAGGGTCACTTATAATTACGCATACTGTCCCTGTAATAAAGTTTATACTGATCAAGAATGTAATGCAAGGAAAGTTAATTGCGGTCGTGTATACTCTGCGTACATTGAAACCAGTTCTCTTTGGGCGGAATTTGTAAACAAGAATAGATGCATTAGTGTTTGTTTAGTATCCCAGACGGTTAAAAAAGCATTAAATTTTGATAATTTTGATAATTCACATAAAAGTTTCCTATGACCAGAATATTTCATTGATTTTTTTATGTGAAAGATGGATCCCTTGTCAGGCTTTGATATCCGTCTTGTGTTTACATTACCGCCCAGTGACAGTACACTGCAGTACAAAAGATGAGTACACTTCTGAAATAACTTTCCTTGCATTACATCCTTAGTACTGATAAATTATATTAATGTTAGGTTACCTTATTTTCCATGGCGTCTCGAAGAGCTTCATGTTGTTTGTTCAATCTGTATTTGTACCGAGTGCAAAGTTCCTAAATATAACTAAACTTTTAACGAGAGAAATTTTTAGACTTTTGACGTTTAATGCTTATTATATGTTTGAATATTTGTTCTATAGATAATTTATGAAAATAAACTTTTGTGTGATAAGATACCATTTTTTAGAACAAATTAGAATTGTTAGGGAAACAACATTTAAAAACCACAAATGTATATATATTCCCTATATCTTTGCAACTCAATGGCGTAGACCTTAGATATTTAAGATAATGAATTATGTTAGATCAAATAATCAAGTTTGAATTATTTAAGGTTTACACCATACGTTGCAAAAATATTGTTTTTAAAAATGGCTAAACTTTTCTTGAGGGAACCCAAGTCCCAGAGATAGCTATACTGTTACCGCTAGATTATCTTATAATCATTACGAAATTTTGAAAATTTAAAAATATGCAAAAACAGTTAAATTGCTTACCTGTAGATCCCAGGGTGGTCTTTCAACCATCCACTGAAGAATAACACATCCTAGAACAATTTTGTTAAATGGTAAAAAATAAAATTTTAAATCGAATTTCATCACTTATCCAAATTATACTTTTAAGTTTATAGTTTAAGTTAATTTTATAATCAGAATTATACCTTTATAGAGTTAACATTAAAAGTTAAAAATTGAAATTTTTACTAATATTGAGGAACAGAAAACAGACCAATGGTATATTGTTCGAAGAAAAAAACCAGCAGCGGTAGCGGTTGAACTAGTGGTTCAGAGTTTGTGAGACACATCTTAGACTCGTTGCAGTTTAAAGAATAAGAAATGAAAAATTAATTTTTAATTAAACCAAATACATGTTCAAATATGCCGGTCACTCCCTTTAATATAGTGTTACCTTTTTTTACAAATTGTATCTTTTGAAAATATAAATTTACCACAATAAATTTAGCTTGTCTGCCATGGTGTTTGTCTGTATCCAATAAACGTCAAAACGGCTAAACCGATCGGACCAACGTTTTTTGAAACCCCAGGGAATTTTTATTTTTTTTAAATTTTTTAAAATTTTGTAAATCCGTGAATTTTTTTATGAAATTCAAGAACAAAAATTTGATTTCCAATAAATTTTCAAAGTCCACGAAATTTTAACATCAAATCCGTAAAGTTTATTTTTTGTTTTGGTTTTTAAATGTACACAAAGAGAACATGTTCACAATTAAAATAGACATGGGCGCGAAGCGCCCTAAAAGCCTGGTTAGTGAAACTTGATGGTGAAACAAAAAGCTTAACAGATGTTAAATATGTTAAATATAATGAAATCCACATGTAATTTACCAAGGTGAAGATATTGAGGATAATTCTTTAAAAGAGCTTTCCCAGCTCGAGGAAATAAAAATTTCATAAATTCATTTCACTATCCGTAGTGGACTAGAACTCTTGGATAATAATTTGTCAACTTCTTGAAACCAGAGCAGCTCACATTTGTGATTGCCCGGCTTAACAAAAATTTAATGGAAAAACTATTTATATGGACATCCCGCTTACAGGACAGAAATGTATTTTAATGGAGAATTACTTTAAATTCCGAAATAATTCTGTTTTATTTCTAATTTATTTAAAGGCTTATAAACTTTATGTTAAAGAACAAGAAGTTCTTAATGATATCCTTATCTTTCTAATATTATAATTGAACTAGTTGAGACGGTACATTCAAATTCAAAGTTTACAAAGAGAAATATCTACATCTAGCGGAGAAAAATTGAACTTTATGGCATTGAGAGAGATAGGGAAAGTGAATCAGAGTTCTGCGCACGCGTCTATCTATCTATCTATCTATCTATCTATCTATCTATCTATCTATCTATCTATCTATCTATCTATCTATCTATCTATCTATCTATCTATCTATCTTTTGTGAAAATCCGCGAATTATTTTTGTTTTGTTTTACGATGTACACAAAGAGAACATGTTCACAATTAATTTAGAAGATGGGCGCGAAGCGCCTTCAAAGGCTAGTTGAATAAAAAATTAGATCGAAAACTTTTAAAGTTTGGGTGCTAGGGAGGGTTAAAAAATTGCCAAAATAAAGGTCGGAAAAATTAAAAAAAAAAATTTTGATTAAAACAAATATTAAAGTGTGACACATGTTTCTAAATCCATTTTTCAAGAACCTTTCAAAAATATAGTTTTCGGATCTGTAGTTATAGTTTTAGCGGACGATAGAATATGTGTTCTCAATTACCAGAAGTTTTACTAATTTGTATCGTTTCCTTATGTTTTACGTGTAAATATATGCTTTTAATGTTTATGGGTTCCCCTGTATTTAACCTAAGCTCCATGTTTATGGGTCCCGCTGTATTTTACCTAAGCTCCATGTTTATGGGTCTCCCTGTATTTTACCTAAGCTCTATGTTTATGGATCCCTCTGTATTTTACCTGTGCTCCATGTTTATGGGTCTCCCTGCATTTTACTTAAGCTCCATGTTTATGGGTCTCCCTGTATTTTACCTAAGCTCTATGTTTATGGATCCCTCTGTATTTTACCTATGCTCCATGTTTATGGGTCTCCCTGTATTTTACCTAAGCTCCATGTTTATGGGTCTCCGTGTATTTTACCTAAGCTCTATGTTTATGGGTCCCCCTGTATTTAACCTAAGCTCCATGTTTATGGGTCCCCCTGTATTTAACCTAAGCTCCATGTTTTATGGGTCACCCTGTATTTAACCTAAGCTCCATATTTATGGGTCTCCCTGTATTTTACCTAAGCTCCATGTTTTATGGGTCTCCCTGTATTTTACCTATGCTCCATGTTTATGGGTCCCCCTGTATTTACCTAAGCTCCATGTTTATGGGTCTCCTGTATTTTACCTATGCTCCATGTTTATGGGTCTCCCAGTATTTTACCTAAGCTCCATCTTTTATGGGTCACCCTGTATTTTACCTATGCTCCATATTTATGGGTCTCCCTGTATTTAACCTAAGCTCCATATTTATGGGTCCCCCTGTATTTTACCTAAGCTCCATATTTATGGGTCCCCTGTATTTTACCTAAGCCCAATATTTATGGGTCCCCCTGTATTTTACCTAAGCTCCATATTTATGGGTCCCCCTGTATTATACCTAAGCTTCATGTTTATTGGTCCTGCTGTATTATACCTAAGCTCCATGTTTATGGGTCCTCCTGTATTCTACCTAAGCTCCATATTTATGGGTCTCTCTGTATTATACCTAGGCTCCATGTTTATGGGTCCTCCTGTATTATAACTAAGCTCCATGTTTATGGGTCCTCCTGTATTTTACCTAAGCTCCATATTTATGGGTCTCCCTGTATTTTACCTAAGCTCCATATTTATTGGTCCCCCTGTATTTTACCTAAGCTCCATGTTTATGGGTCCCCCTGTATTTAACCTTATAAGCTCCATATTTATGGGTCCTCCTGTATTATACCTAAGCTCCATGTTTATGGGTCCTCCTGTATTATACCTAAGCTCCATGTTAATTGGTCCTCCGGTATTATACCTAAGCTCCATGTTTGGGGCCTGTTCAAACGGATAATTGGTGTTTCAAAAAAAAAATTTAAAAACATAACTTTCTTATTAGTTTGAGCTATAGATTCAATATTTACTTTTCTTGGTAGGTTTCCCAAAAAGAAAACTAAACACATGAATCCAATTTGGTTCCATACAAATACAATTTGCTAGTTTCCATATTCGCCGCTTGTATGTATAAAGTTGTAATTGTGGTGCTGCATGTCAGTGTTGTTTAATTTTTTTCGTATTGACAAACTCTTTTCAAAGAGACCCTGGTCAATAAAAATTAAAGTTCGGAGCATCAGGAAATATCAAATAGATTACCAAGTACAATAGGTGGCAACAGAGAAATGGGCCAATTATACACGACGTAACAAGCGACAATTATAACAAGGAAAACAAAATTTTCTCACATTAGTTGACATGTTTTCCAAGATTAAATAAAAAGTGTAAAAACCGAAAATAAAGAACACATAAAATTGCACTTTTTTTCTAAGATTAAAACTATTACTGATAATTTTGTTGGACACAAAAACTGAATTGACACTTGTGACGTCAGAATACAGCTGTACTGAGAGTGTACAAATTCTACGCTGCCATCTATTGTACTATAATCTATTTGGGAAATATTACCTCTGGAGCCTGATGAATGTTAAGAAAGACGACATCTGCCGGTAGGGTTTCTTCAACAAAATATTTCTTGAAATCCCAGAGTCCAAAGTTAGTGAGACGGGGGACCTTTGTCTAAAAACGTGTTTTTTTTCAATCGTACAACAAATTTATTTCTTTATTTTTCAAAAGGAATTGAATCTTTGTAACAAAATCAAATATTTAAACCCCGATATCTTTAGAACCCGATGTTGTAAACCTTTGATATTTCAAACTCTTATTATTTGATTTAACAGAATTGATAGTTTGAAATATACCATACCATTTGGTTCCAAAGATATAGTGATTGGAAAATCAGAGTTTGTGGCAAAGACTCAATTCCTTTGTTCTTCATTTTCCATCTAATTCGTCGGTCAATTAAATTGTTCGTTCAGAATAATAAATAAAAATTTTCGAAAGCTTGTTCAAAAATCGATAATTCAGTAAAAACTATCGTTTTTTTAAAGATTGTTAAAAAATTGTTTGTTTAGTTAAAAACGACAGTTTTTAAAAATACTTTTAAAAAGTATGTTTGTTTGAAGTTTCAAAACGATTTTAAATTGTTCGTTTTCGTTCTTTTTTGTTCGTTTTTTAAGAACGAAAGTTTTTTATTTCTTTAAACAATCAAAATCGTTAGTCCTTTGTTCGTTTTTTTATGGACGACAACATCGTTTACAACAAATTTCGTTCGTTCTATCTCTATCTGTCTATCTATCTCTATCTGTCTATCTATCTCTATCTGTCTATCTATCTCTATCTGTCTATCTATCTCTATCTGTCTATCTATCTCTATCTGTCTGACTATTCTCTATCTGTCTATTTATTTCTATCTGTCTATTTAGCTCTATCTGTCTATATTTCTCTATCTTTCTATCCATATCTCTATCTCTATCTCTATCGGTATCCCTGTCTCTATCTGTATCTCTATCTCCATCTCTCTTTCTGTAGATCAAAATAAACAAACCTTAGCAGTAAGTAAAATATCACTTGGTTTGAAATCTCCGTGGACAACAGGATATCGTAAACCATGCAGATAACTCATCCCCTAAATATTCCAGTTTCTAATCAACATTTTATTCAAGTATTGATGAATACTGAATATGGTAACAGGTACTTTCCCAAAACATATTTCCCACGAGGCAACTTTTCAAGATTATTTTTTTAAGTGGCAACTTCCCAACTGTGCTATTTTCCAAGCGGCATCTTCCCAAGTCTGCCCTTGCCACAGCACTCGATCCCACTCCAGTTTTAGCCGCAGGACTTGGCCCACTAGCCCATCCTAGCCGCAGCGATAACCCCCCCCCCTTTTGCAGCCTTCGGCGTGGCGACTCAGGGCTCTAAATCTTAACATTTGGTCAATTTCCACTTGGGAAAATGTAACTTTGGAAGTCGCCCTTGGGAAAAAGCTTTTTGGTAAACTCTTACACCTAAAATAATTTCCTCTACCTTTGCAATTCCCACCGCAACTCTCATCTTCTCTTCAGGACTTAGGAGACTGCAAACAAGCATGATAATTTATTTTTTAAAAGAAGCGTAATTGTATGTGACCCGGAGATTGCTATGCCCGATTCACGGAAACACTTAAAATTTGTATTTGATTTTATAATGCAGACAATATTGCCGTTTGTCAAGGTGTAAAAGTGTTTAATTCTGATAATTCACACATTTTTTCCAACTATTGTTGTGAAACCACAATTGGAAATAATCAGTTTTGAAAATCATAAACATTGATATCTATAATTCATACTTGATCAGACAAATCTTTTAAGGGTTCTCTTGTGAATCGGGCATTGCCAGCTTTGCACGGAGGGTCAATGGAAATCAAATTTACAGTCCCTTTAAATAATTACAATACATAATAAAGTTGCAACAGACTAATAATAGGAAAGCTTGCTTCGTATAGTGTGTGACATATACTCTGTTACCCACAAGGATGAGGCTGTAAAGACGACCTATTATTCATTTCAAGATACCTAGATATAAATAAATCTTCTTTCTTGAATATAGTCGTTTATGTGCTTATTAAATGATTTGGCAGAATAAGATAGAAGTTTACAGTTTACAGTTGCAGCCAATCAAAAATACAAGGATTCAGACAGTATAAACTCTGTATTGTCGTCTCTGAAGTCTGTACTTAGTGTTGTAAGTCGTGTAGTAATATTTAGTAAGAAAGCAATTCGGGGTCCATGGGAATTAAGTCTCCACCACAAACTCAAACTTTTAATCCCTATCTTTGAAACCTGACATGTTAAACCTTTGAAATTTCAAACTTAGATTAGATAATATAAGATAAGATAAGATATAATTTATTGCTAAAATACACATACAAGTTATAATGTTACAGGCAAAAAATCTGCAACTATTTTTTTATTGTTTACTATATTTATGTAATTCTCATTATATATGATCTAAAAAGAATTATAGCCTAATTATAGTTGTGGCAAAGACTTCATTCCTGTAGCATAATAAAAACCATGATTTGAATTTAAAATGTTAAAGAATTACACTCCGCCATTAATGGACTCTTTAAGATTAAACCTGCGATATTTCAAACTATAAATTCTAGTAATCATAAAGTCTTAGATTGAAATATCATTATGTTGCAAAGACAGGGATTAAAAATCAGAATTTGTGTTAAAGACTAAATTTCTTAGGCATAATTTCTTATTTTATACTGACCATAATTGGATCGGCTTTCAATAAAATAAAGGACAAATTTAATCCAAAAACGATTCAAAAACAGTTCAAAAACGATCCAAAACCGATCCAAAAACGATTCAAAACCAATTCAAAAACTATCCAAAATCGATCCAAAAACAATTCAAAAACCATCCAAAAACTATCCAAAAGCGATCCAAAAATGATCTAAAATCAATCCAAATCGATCTAAAAACTATCCATGAACGATCTAAAAACAAACAAAAAACGATCCAAAACAATCAAAAACGATCCAAATCGATCTATAAACGATCCATGAATGTCGACAAACAAACCAACGGAATGCATATGACTGATTATACCTAGGACACAGGCTTGGATTCTTCATTACTGTTTCAAGATCAGTTCCATCTACGTACTCTCTAACCTTTAAAGGGAGAGTCTGGGTAGACATGGTAAAATTATTCCTTCAGAAAGAACAATCCAGAGGGATTTTAAAGATTGAATTTGCGCTCTTGCTGAACTATTACACATCGTAAAAACACCTCTACATGAGGTCTCAAGTTAACCCTGAAAACCATCTCTTCATTAACGCATTTTTAGCTCAACTAACATTATTATCAAGCCGGTCATTCCCTTTAAAGGCGAATACAGTGACAACTAGAAAACTCTGGAATAACAAGACGACTTTCAGACTCAAGTTATGACACTAAATATTGCAATGAGCATGAGACACATGGTGCAGTATAAACAAACACATTTCACTTAAAAAGTGATTTGATGAGTTCCTAGTGAAACTACGTATTTTCAAATTAAAACTATTTAAAAATATGCCTTATTGCTTTAATGTCGTCTTCCTATTCCACCGTTTTCTGATTCTCACTGTAAACATAATGCTCCAAATGTTGGAACTAAGAACATTAGTATATTTTTTATAGTTTTAATTTTGAAATTATTATTGTATTATAAATTATTTTGTAAGTTTGAATATTTTATGGCTATTTTAAAATCATATAATGCTCCAGAAGATTGCTTCTAATACACAATTTTTACTCTAGGAAAAGATATCAACAAAAACGGTTTTTTTGTAAAATATTAGAAAAATCGTTTAGAAAAATTATTTTGTTAAAATCCTAGGAAAAGGCAAAAATAACCGGAATTTGTTGAACAAAAAACTTAAAGAACATGACATTTTTTATAAGCACTAAATTTCCAGTCCATACTTACCACCCAAATTTCTTTCCGGAAATCATCATAGGCCACGTTGAGACATCGAACTATATTCTCTCCCTGTGCTTTCCTGAACATATGAATTAGTAAAGTTAACTCTAGCCCTATCTATCTATCTCTATCCCGAATAGGCTGTTTTTGTCTTATATAGAAAGATTTTGGAATATGTTATAGAGTGATTCATGTTTCTGTAAAGTCCAAATTCTCAAAGCCAGCTCATTAAAAAGAACTCTAAGGGCTTATCAAATATAAAAATTTAGATCTAGCTGTAGCTTAATAATAAACAGGTTATTAACTATTTGTTATTCTTTTTTTAAATACCAACCATGCGTTTTACTGTCCTTAGCCCTACGGCCTACGCATAAAAAAATGCTAAATTTGATTGTAACTTTGAAGTTGAAAAAAGTGTAGAACAGAGTTTCAGGTGAACAAAACACAGGGTGGGGTTGTATGAATTACCCCCCCCCCCATCTCCTAGTGAGAGAGTTAATGCAAGGAAGATATTGATTAATTAATATAATTTAAAATATAACCTGATTTGAGAATTTAAAAGTTTTTTTGCTTCTTCGATGTGATTTTTTACCTCTTTCTTATCTTTCCTAGATTTAACAAAAATGTCTGTAATTAGTTTTGTCCGTTTATTAATATTTTTAGTTTAATTTAGTATAATTTAATGAAAGTTATTAAAGAATTCTAATTCAATAGTTTACCGTTATAAAATGTATGGCCGACTTAGCCGACTTAGCCGACTTTGACGCAACTTCTCAAAGCGGACTAGATCTATCTGATTTGAGAAGTCGGGCTTTTTAAACAAGATTTGAGCTATGCTAATTCCATCATCTTACAGAAAAGATTTTTAAAGTTTGAATTTTTATACTTCTTATATATGCTAGTAACAGTATGTAAAGGTAAGCGATTATCCCAATACAATGAAGACGACTTTTATATTTAAGTTTTGATTGTTAACAAGCTTTTTTCTAAAAACAAGTCTGCAAGTAATCAAAGAGAAGCTTTTTTAATTGACAGCTTCTTTTGATTCTATGTTTATGTGAATACACCCTCGACTAAGCTTATTGTGTTTGTACTGCGGTAATTTGCAGTACTAGGATCGAAGAAATAGTAAGTTTTAGTGGACAGTGAATAATAATATGCATACTTAACAGCTTGATATAAATCAAAATTAAATCGATTCTGGAAAAAAATAAACAAAAAGTAAGGGGTCAAGATTTTTGAAAAATAGACAAAAAACAGAATAAAAGATAAATGAAGAATATATCGATTGTGAATTTAAAAAGGGCCAATACAAATAATAGTTTACCTTAAAAAATCTGGCACTTTTGGAACCTTTATTGATACAGGTACTTTACTTGTAGTCATATATCCCTAAAACAGTGCTTATAGGATCTGGATCCGTTGGATCCGCAACATTAGATCTAATATGGGGATCCAAGGGGCGTACAAAATCAATTGTTAAATAATCATTAAATTAATGAAAACTTCCTAATCTCTCTTAGTTGAGTATTAAGTTTCAGTTCAAAATACGCGAAAAAGGAGAAACATTGTTGAAATTTTTGAATTTGTTAATCAGTAGCGCAATTATTAAAGATGCTACCCTTTAAACGTTTATTTGATCATGAAAAAACTAAATAATGAAGTATTTTCTTTGTTTATGTTCATTTGAAACAATCGTCTTCTTATTTACATAACTTTATGATGATAACATTTTCAGATACAGGGATACCCACAAAGGATGAGACTTCAGAGACGATTGTACGGAATTATTTCAGTCCGTTCTCTTTCATTCAGGGTTCCTTGTAGACCAAAACTGGTTTATGTCAGTGCATAATATATAAGTAAACCATCAAATACTCAATGGAATGCAGAAACCTTAATAATCAACCTTCAAATCGTCATATTTTTAAAGTTTTGGGTCGTCTTTACAGTCTTATCCGTTGTGGGCAACCCTGTATGTTAATAAAAGAAACTAAAATTTGTGTAGATTAAAAAATGTTCCTTTTATAATAGGTGCAGACAGATCTGCAATGAATGAGGCTTCAGATACGTTCATTGCATTGATACATTGGTGCATTGATACATTGATACATTGATGTATTGATGCATTGATACATTTATACATTATGGCATTGATACATTAACACATTGATACACTGATACATTGATGGATCGATACATCCATGCATTGATATACTGATGCATTGATGCATTGATATACTGATGCATTGATGCATTGATACGTTGATACATCCATACATTGATACATTGATACATTAATAGATTGATACATTGATAAATTGATACATTGATACCAGGGTTGTAATCATGATTTTTTCCAAGGAGGCTTATATTTGTTCAGTCTAAGCTGGGGCGGATGGGGGGGGGGGGAGCTTAGAAAACCGTTGTGGTTCAAAACCAAACCCCCCCCTGGAAATCATAGATTTCACCGATCCATGGGGGGCTCAGCTACCATAGACTGGGTTTTTAGGATCCCAGTACATGTATTTAGTGTAAAAGTCGATAGTAAAAACTATAAACAACATTTTATGAAGCATGACGAGGACAACAATTCCTAAACTATTTTCTGAAATTAAAATTTTAAAAGGAGTTCTTTTTATGTATTAAAACCCTTGACCGTTTTCAAGAAAATTGCAGGTTTTCCATTTTTGAACATATCATGAATTGAAATCATCATCGCGTTTTCGAGACAAACTCCAACTTTCCCGTTTTTAAGTAGACCCCGCTTTCACTTTCATAATTTACATAATATATCACAGAAAGTAAAAATAATTGCTATATAATTTCCAAAATCTTATTTTCCTCATTTTATTTGTCAAATAATAGAATTAAGTTGATTTAATTTTCCCGCATTATAAATACACAACTTCCCGCATTACTAGTTCAATCTATATTGTAAGAACAAAATAATAATAATATTTAGATTTCTCAATGTTATTATGATTTAAAAATTATAAAAAGCAGTGTTTTTTAAAAAAAATTTGTTTCTATTTTAATTTATTAATAAAATCTTTTTTTTGTTACGTAAGTGTGTAAATGCTTATAAATTGACTTTAATATGGATTCGACTAATTGTCTCAAAACCAGAATATATTCCAAAAACGCGACATTTTGCGGTAATTGTTTTAAAGTAGGGATATGTTCAAAAATAAAATAAAGTATTATCAAAAACTAATTCTCACAGTTTATCATTAGTTTAAAGTTGATATTTATAGATTCAATATATAGTTTTAGTGATTTTTTATAAATGTATTGGGTAGTCTTGTTCTACTCGGCTTGGATTTAAAAAATAAATACTCTTGGAAAAGATACCTCTTTGCAGACTTGGCCCATTTCTAATACTCAGTGTTAGAAATTAGACTACTGTTAGTTTTGGAACTATTTTCCCTGCATTGGTAATTTTACTGTTTGCTTTCGACCTTTGTTAGATCATTCAGCATTTAATAAAACATAACACCATAACAACTAACAAGGAACAAAATTAAAACTGCACGAGTATTTTGAAGACAGTTTGGTACAAAAAGATCAATTAAAAAAATTGACGCTCTTGATGTTTTGTTTTGTACAGTGAAAACCAGAAAACTTAGACTTTCAGACTCAAGTTATGACTTAAATAATCCAATGAACATAATGCAGACCAAGTGTGCAGTGTAAACAAGCCTATTTCACTTACAAAGTGATTTAATATAGTCTTCGTCGTAAATATCAATAAATATGTAACTTTCCATTTCAATTGTTAATAATAGAAACTTTTTCTTTTATCAATATAAACGTAGCTAACTAGCTAAGCTATTTGCATTGTAATAACATTAAATGTACTTTAATGTCGTCTTCCTATTTTCAGTTTTCTGGTTCTCACTGTACTGTTAACTTGATGTAACGATTTGTATACTTTATACCTTGTAAACCTTAGAGAATTGTCCTTCCTCAAGAAATGATAGTCCACTTACTGCACTCGAATCCCTGGTCAATAAAATGCTTGTACAAAATAAATAACTGAGGCCCACATTATTGGATTTAATTTTTTTTTGATATTCCTAATTTTAATACAGGGTTTACCACAAACAAAGGATGTGATTTTAGATCCGTCTGTACAGAGTTTATAACTTCTACTGTTGCTAATATGTATGCCTCTCAGCAACTGTAAACTTGTTTATCTTCTTGCCATAAAAAAGGTTATATTCAAGACAGAAGTCGTCTTTACAGTCTCATCCTTTTGTGAGTAACCTGTATTTTAAGGATCTGCATTACACTATTTTATAATACAAAATAACACTTACATTAGCTTTGAATGTTGTACGCCCCCCATTGTTCTTTTTAACTCTTTAGTTCTGAATTCGTGAGATTAAAGATATTTTAGGGCTGCGCACTCTGCAGAGTTGAACGGAATTGTGAACGAAAATTATTTTTGAGAATGAACGGAATTGTTTGTTAACGATGGTCTCGTTAAAAAAACGAACGTCGATTGAACCACTTTGATTGTTTAGAGAAATGAAGAAAAATTGATTTTTTAAAACGAAAAAAATAAAACAAAAGCAAATGATTTACGAAGCAATTTGAAGAAACGATAGTTTTTTAATAAATAAACGGATTTTTCCAAAAGATTTTGAAAAACTAACTCTAATAGATTTTATTAACAAACTTCTAAAAAAACTTTATTTTTTTTACTTAACAAAAAGATTATTTAATCAAAATTGAACATGAGTTTTTACTGATAAAACGATTTTTTAAACAAACTATTACAATAAAACTATTTTTTTGTTTATAAGCAAACTATTTTATTGAACAATTGTATTAAACAATTGTTTAGTCAGAAAACGAACGGAATAGATGGAAAATGAACGCTAAATTTCAAAACGAACGAAATCAATTTTTTTTGAACGATTGAAAAAGAAACAAACTCGAAATGGGTCATTCATGATGAACAAACGAAAGAAAAAAACGAACGCTCTCATCTATAGAACTCTGCATGGTTCAGATTGCGTGGGTGTGAACTATGGACTGAAAACTGAAAGTTATGTAATCAAAATCAATAGAGTAAAGTATTTTTTTACAATAAAGGTGTCGTCTTTAAAACTATGAAACTTTTCTTTTTTAAGTTTATCATGATTTCAGCATTGAAACACCCCATGGTTTTTAGTAACATTTCAGTGAATTCAAACGATACTAGGGGTGTGAAATTTTATGACATTTTTTCAAACATTTTACCAAAGCAAAATTGAATTCTACTTGGAATTTTTAAATAAATAAATAAAATGTTTACAAAAACCATTGCTCCGTGAAATGGGGTGTAATGATAAAAATGTAAAAAAAATGTTTTCCCAAATTCATATAAAATTACAGAATAAAAATTTTTGCAAATTGTCCGATTTAATGCAAAAAAACATTTTTTGAGTGCTAAACACATTTCGAAAGGGAAAAAACTTTAGTTTTTACCAAAGCTTCCCCCAATTTAAATATTTTTTCACTCTGTTAATTTTTTACTTTTTTCACGCAGAATTTAATAATTCCCATTTGCGCCGTAATTTTGCGTGTATAAAGTTTCGCTAATGCGTAATTATTACAAAATTTCGCGAAATTACTTTCTAGAAATTGAATTTTCGCCAATCACGCGTAATCCTGCGAAATTACACAAAATGAAAATTATTTCGCGTAACTGCATGTAATTTCGCGTAAGTGAATAATCTATTACGTTTGTAAACCGTAACGATGTGGCGTCATCTTTTGTTAGATAAAAGTATAATCCTTTTTAAGTTTACGGAAATACGCACTTGGAAAAGTATTTTTTTATCCCATTCGTAGCAAACGCCTAGTTTTAATATAGTTAACTTTTTTTATAGTTGAGTTAGTTGATGTTGTATCTAGATATCTGTGATGGTTCACAGGTGTCGGAGAACTGGTTGTTTCAAGGGCCCCATCCAACCAAATGAATGTGGGTATATACGGTATACGCAATATATTCTTATAAGATATACAGAGCGTCAAATTATAATACCTCGTTACTATAGTGCTAAAATACACATAGAATACTCAAAGAACCTTACATTTTCTGAACGCATATTTTATTTATAGCATTGTACAAATTTGTTCAATGATTTAAATTTTATGTTTAGTCCCGAAATGTCCTTTTTATCCAAAATGATGTGTGTCTGTACTGAGAATTTTGTAATATAAATTAATTAATTTAAATTTAATAAATTTAAATCGTTATGATCTATTTCTCATGACTTTTAATTTGTTTTCAATCAACAGGTGCAACTAGGAGGGGGGGGGGCGGGGGGATGGACGGGCATTCTCCCCTGAATTTTCCTACTGAAAACTACATGAATTAAATATTCAAAATGTTATGATTTTATTCTTAACAAAAATATCAAGAAATATAATTATGATCCCTATCTGAATCTATATCATGATCCTTAACATGATCCTTATCATGATCTTTATCATGATCCCCATCATGAACACTATCATGATCTTTTTCATGAGCCTTATCATTATCTTTTACATGATCCCTATATCATGATCCCTATCATGATCCCTAACATGATCTCTATCATGATCCTTATCATGATCCCAATCATGATCCCCATTATAACCCCCTATTATGATCCCTACCATGATCCTATTATGATCCCTACCATGATCTGTATCATAATTCCTAACTTTATCCCTATCAAGATCTCTATCATGATCCCTATCATGATCTCTATCATGATCCCTATCATGATCTCTATCCTGATGTCTATCATGATCTCTATCATGATCCATATCATGATCCTTATCATTATCCCAATCATGATACCTATCATTATCCCAATCATGATACCTATCATGATCTATCATTAACCATATCATGACCTCTATTGAGATCCATATTATGTTCTCTACAATGATCCCTATAATGATCCGTATCAATATCTCTGTCATGATCCCTATCATATTTTCTGTAATGACCCCTCTCATGATCCCTATCATGATCTCTATCATGATCTCTATCAAAACAGTTACAGTAGTTATCAACTGACTGAAAGCGTAATTTCAAGGTAACCATCATTCATGCAAAGAGGAATGTCCAATTCACAACGGCACCGCAGCAATCTTTATCTGATTAATGATTAAAAATGTGGAAGATATTGCAGTTTTTCTAGTGGTAAAAGTTTTTAATTCTGATAAATTCAATATGTTTTCCTGCAGTAGAAATGTGCAAGCATGTGCACTTTTTTAGAGAAAGCCCAATTAAAATTAATCTGTTTACAAAATTCTAAATATTAACGAACTACGGTACAGTTATGAATCGGACAATACCATCTTTGCAGCAATCGGTAAATAAATTTGAATATCTTCTTCCATATACTGTATCAGATACTAAAGAATTTTCGCAGTATAATTCATTAAAAGAATCTTTTACTCAAATATATTTTACTTTGAAATAAATTTTTCTATAATATTTGATATGTGATATTTTTTATTATTCTCTTTGGTATAAAAAAAACTTAACAAAATATGGAAGAAGACATTATACACTATTCACCAACTGTTATGTTTCGTGGGACATCCTGTATTTAAAGTGTTGAGATTTCAAAATTTGGTTTCTGCCTGGTTTTGCCTTTAAGACAATAGGAAAATTTAAAAAATTTCCTAGATATAAATTGATAGATGAAATAAAAAACAACTAAATATTTTCAGCATCCATTCAACCCCCCTCCCCCTCAAAAAAAAACACAGACAGACCACATTCAAAAAAGTCTATGATATCTACGATAACAACCTCTTACTGTTACGTTCAATTGCAATTGATGTCTACTGTTAGAAATCAAATTGACGATTCACAAGTATTTTTCTTGAAGAATTAAAACTTTTTTATACACATTTATAAAAATCGTCTTCTCTTTTCAGTTATTTAGAAAAAAATGTAATTTATAGTTACACGGTTACCCACAAAGGATAAGACTCCAGGCTCAGAGACGACTGTACATAATTTGTTCAGTCTGTTTCCTCATATTTATATCTTCCTGCAACTGTAAACTTGTTTGTTTCTTCGCCTTATTAAGCCATCACATTTTATATTTAAGACTGAAGACTTAACTTAAACTTGGAATCGTCACATTTAAAAAGTTTCAGAACGTCTTTACCGAATCATCCTTTTTGGGTCACCCTGTATTATTTTTTTCATCCCCCTCACCAAAAACTAACATATTTACGACAAAGTACATCAGCTGGCCGTCACATCATTCTACTATAATTCAATTTACGTCAAAATAACTCAAGTAGCCTTGTTTACAGATTTCGGATCGTTTAATGCTCCAAATTGAAGATTTAAAAAGAATAAATCATTTTAAAACATTGTATAAGTCCAACATAAAAATTTGCACGTTGCACGCAGAAAACATGCAGGCTTTTTTGAGTAATATTTGCGTATTTCAGAGTTGAATCTTGCATATAATCTAATATGATATGGGACGCTCTGTATCTAGTTAAATATATTTTAAATACATATAGCCCATCAAAAAACATTTAATATACATTGGTCAGCGATATCAATCCAATAAAGACGAGTTTTTATTAATAATGCTTTGATCCCTAACAAGCAATTTTAAATTACAAGTTTACAAAGAGAAGTTGATAATTGACAACTTCTATTTGTTTAAATTTTTTTCTGCTGGTTGAAATTGCTTGGTAGAAATCAAAATAAAGTCTCCATCAATATTGATATAAATTACAACCACAGCAGTAAATACGAAAACTTACGTTTGTGGGTAACATAGGTTCTAAAGTTAAGACTAATTGAGCTATCAAAAATGACCTGTCGTGTAAAAATGGCACTATGACAGTTTGGACTTATTGATAAAATCTCAAGTATTTGTAATTGTATCATTACATGTGCGAAAAAAATTCGCAAGTCCATTTTGTAGAAAACCAAAAATTGAAAATAATACATTATCAACTTGAAATTATCCATTTAAAAGAAAAATTGCAGTTTAAAAAAGGAAATAAAAGTAATCCTCTATCCAAGGAATGGCTTTGATCATTATCGTGTTTATTTTGCTATTTATTAGATTTTATCAAATTAAATATTTGAAATAAAATTTACAAATGATTTAGCAAAAAGAAACATTCATGCAAATTCACTTTCATGGTTTGTTACAAAAGGATTTTTTTCAATATTCAAAACAGTGCAGGGGGAGGGGCAAAGGGAGAAATACCAATAGATATATTTTAGTTTTTGTTTGTGATATGGATATGATTTTTTGCGGATATTGTAATTGTAACTTCTTAATCTGTAATAAATATTGGGTAAACATGATATTCTGTAAACCTGCAGTACGTTGTACATTATTAACTATCTATGTTTGTAAACTTCTACGTAAAACCCATTATTCATTGATTGATATCGATAGCTAACAAGATTGTACCCGGGCCGGGTTTAAACATTGATAGCTCTAAATAAAACTGAACTGTACCTGGATAGATACTGGTTCGAGAAATTTTTATGGAGTAGGCGTTTACTACAAATCTAGACAATATTGCAAGTTATTCATCAATTTGTATACAGCCTCGACTTTAAAGTGTTACACACCCTGGCCTTCGGGTTTACCTTTCCAACTCACTCTTACTTTTTTGTAGCCCTAGACCAAACATTTGCATGTTTTTAACTTTTGTTAAGGAGTAATGGGCAAAATACAAAAAACATATACAATAGACGACTGATAAAAATGTGGTTTAAACATTTCACAACAGCCTTATAAAAAGAACTAGAGAAAATATCAATCTTATTATACATATTACTCTCGAATAAATAAAACTGCCTCTGTTGGTGTGCTGGTTTTCTGATAAAAAACCGGCTTTGGTTCAACTAAGGTTTTTGTAAACCCCCCAAATATCTTAGCTCACCTGTAAATAATTCTAAAATCTTGCTTGCGTAATAAAAATTGTAAACTTAATATTTTGAATATTTTTAGTCATGTTATAAATTGAAACCAACTTTTGTAATACATTCCTTTAAAAAATATATTATTGGAACAAAATCTACAAAATGGCCTTAACATCCACCCCACCTGCCTGAAGGTATATACAGTTGCTTCGTTGGTTTGTTGCGTATTTAGTTGCGATGTGGTCGTAGATTAGTGAACACAGAACATCGTATAACATCCCGCGTCACATACATATATCCGCGTATAAACTTCAGTTACAGGGTGTCCCACTAAACATGACAGTTGGTGAGTAGTTTAAAATGTCTTTTTCCATAACTTGATACGTTGTTTGATACTAAGAGACTAATAAAAATTTGTATGTGACAGTTATATTATCGTAAAATTGATTTTACAGTAAAATATATATGAGTTAAACATTTTTATAAAGAAAAAAAACTGCAAAAAGTCTTTAATATCTAATACAGTATGTGGAAGAAGACATTCAAAACTATTCACCAATTTTCATTTTTTGTGGGACACCCTGTATTTTAGCCATAACGAAATAGAAATTAACCTTTAATTAAGTTTCAAAACCAAACCACATATAATAAAGAATTCTAAGAAATACTAATGTTGGGATCTCTTATCTGTACAATTAAGGAAAATGGAAGAAAATACAGAAAATGTCTGTATAGTAATGGACCCTGTAAAGGGATTTGCTTTTTGCTAGGGGCACACCTTGTCCACACCCACTGGACATTCCTTTAGAAAAAAATGTCATAAATTATTTTACAAAGATTTTCATAATGTTAACCACTGCAGGCCGTTCCTTACACTGGTCGACCAGATGACGTCTCTAACTGTGTGCGTCACAATTATCAGTCTCTATGCCAAATATGCCAATAGCTCTGAAAAATATAAGATATAAGCGTACACGAAGGGGGGCAATAGTCCTCTTTCCCCCAAAGAATCTCGTGGGGAGGGCTGCCCCCTTGGATTTTTGGACAAAGGTTATATAATCAGCTTTCCCTAGAGGTGTTTTCCCCCCAAATACTAATTAACAACATTTCTTCGCACCATTTTTTCTTCAAATTTAACTATTTTTTATTACTCTCTCAACATAAAAGGCTACTTTGTTGTTTACTAGAATTAGCAAACAAATAAAGCTAAGTATCAAATCTTTAGGTGGAACTTTTCTGTAAACTGTATAACACTGGAAGGTTTTTCTTTGTAGTCATTTCATTACTTTAGTTGAAAAAGGATTTTTTTGTATATATGTAATATAATGTGTGAAGCGCCCAAATTAGATTAAATAAATTAAAATGTTTCCATAATTGAACAGAGTTTATTTTATAGGGATATTTCTAATGAGGTTGGTTTGGTTAATTATTTACTCGATAAACATAATTTCATAAAACCTATTTCTTATTTATATTAAAACTATATTTCTATGAAAATGGTTTGCGAGCATTGTCTTATTCCTGTTTGGTAACCGTAGGCAAAATAAATGAAGCATATAATACCTTCAATATAAATATCTTATAATACCAAAACCTGTTGAAAATAAGACCCATGGACAAGGGAGGGGGGTATTACGTCGTCTTAAGCCTCAACAAATTGCCAGTAAGCCAGGTAATTTACCTCCGAGCCCCGTAAAACAAGCTCCGAGCCACTGTGAACTTCGCTACCAGGCCAAAAACTAATATAATATTTCTTCACAGCAGGTTCATTCAAAATAAAAATAACTTAATAGTTAAGTTTAATGCTTCATAAAGCAACTGGGGTTTCGCCACAAACTCAGTTTTTCCTTTTCCAATCCCTACAATCTTTATAACCTAATGATGTAAACCTATGATATTTCAAATTTAGACTTTTTATCTCTGACTTCTTAATTTAAATTATCAAAGATCACGTCATCGTATTAGAAAGATATAGGAATCATAATATCAGAGTTTATGACAAAGACTCAGTTTCTTTGAAATAACTAAAACTAGTAAAACGACTGTCAAGTGGTCTTACTACTATCATGCTTTCTGGGACACCCTGTATATTCCAGAAAACACTCAGAAAAAAAGGTTTAAGTCATATAAAAATAACATTTTGGATAAACTCAATAATTAACATAAAATGATATTATATTAAAATCACAATCAATTTTAGTTCTGTTGTAAAAGGGTCATAAGAGGTTCCACACAACATTTGGGCCCGATGGGTTTAGCCGTTTTTACGTTTATTACAAACAAAAAACAAGCAAAGTAAATATATAGGAGTAGGGAGGGAACCCCTAGACACCATGAGCCTCTGCTATGCAGACACGAGCCTCCCAGATCTGCTATACAGACCGAGCCTCCACTATGAAGACCAATTCTCTGCTATTTTTTTTCATTACACATTAAAACCAAGATTTTAAAAATCTGTTCTGTATGGTTGAGGTTCGTTCACTGCCTAGCGGATGCTTGGTCTGCATAGTGGAGGCTCGGTCTGCCTAGCAAATCTGGGAGGCTCGTGTTTGCATAGCGAAGGCTCATGTTGTCCGGGGGTTCCCTCCCTCATAGTAGAAAGCACTAAGAAAAAAGATTCAAGTCATATAAAATTAATAATTTTATATTACTCAATAAACATAAAATGATTATGAATTTTAGTTCTGTTGAGAAAGGCCACACAATATACAGTACAGTACAGAACAATAAAATGATTATGAAATTTAGTTCTGTTGAGAAAGGGCACACAGTACAGTACAGTACAGTGTAATAAAATGATTCAGAATTTTAGTTCTGTTGAGAAAGGGTACACAGTACAGTATAGTGTAATAAAATTATTCAGAATTTTAGTTCTGTTGAGAATGGGTACACAGTATAGTACAGTACAGTGCTATAAAATGATTAAGAATTTTAGTTCTGTTGAGAAAGAGTACATAGTACAGTACAGTACAGTGCTAAAAAATGATTAAGAATTTTAGTTCTGTTGAGAAAGGGTACAAAGTACAGTACAGTTCAGTACAATAAAACAATTATGAATTTTAGTTCTTTTGAGGCTGGGTACACAGTACAGTACAGTAAAGTACAGTACAATAAAATGATTATGAATTTTAGTTCTAATGAGGCTGGGTACACATTACAGTACAGTACAGCACAGTACAGTACAATAAAATGATTATGAATTTTAGTTCTGTTGAGGCCGGGTACACATTACAGTACAGTACAGTACAGTACAGTACAATAAAACAATTATAAATTTTAGTTCTGTTGAGGCTGGGTACACAGTACAGTACAGTACAGTACAATAAAACAATTATGAATTTTAGTTCTGTTGAGGCTGGGTACACATTATAGTACAGTACAGTACAGTACAGTACAATAAAACAATTATGAATTTTAGTTCTGTTGAGGCTGGGTACACATTACAGTACAGTACAGTACAGTACAGTACAATGAAACAATTATGAATTTTAGTTCTGTTGAGGCTGGGTACACAGTACAGTACAGAACAGTACAATAAAATGATTATAAATTTTAGTTCTGTTGAGGCTGGGTACACACTACAGTACAATACAGTACAATAAAATGATTATGAATTTTAGTTCGGTTGAGGCTGGGTACACATTACAGTACAGTACAGTACAGTACAGTACAATAAAACAATTATGAATTTTAGTTCTGTTNAATACAATACAATACAATACAATACAATACAATACAATACAATACAATACAATACAGTACAGTACAGTACAGTACAGTACAGTACAGTACAATAAAATGATTATGAATTTTAGTTCTGTTGAGGCTGGGTACACTCCTATTTCTGTTCCTGGATTACTAACTAAATCAGTTAATGAAGCGGCAAACCTTTGTAAGTACAGGGGGACCTACAGCTAGTACAGGGGGACCTACAGCTAGTACAGGGGGACCTACAGCTAGTGCAGGGGGACCTACAGCTAGTACAGGGGGACCTACAGCTAGTAAAGGGGGACCTACAGCTATAATGTGCCATCAGTACGTTTTTGGGTCGTGTTGCGTTTCTTTAAGGGTCAAAATTTAGCAAAGTGGAAGAGAGCAAAGACTTTATTCAAGAAAAAATAACTTTGGAAGTCGTCTTTGAGTCTCATCCTCTTTGGGTAACCCTGTATATTTTAAAATCTATCGGAGAAATATCCGTAGATTTTGATTTTTAATTTTAATTCTTAGCTTTCATATCACTACAGAACAAATAAAAAAAAATTGTATATTTTCTATATTTTGCAGCTGCTATGAGAGTTCGGGACCCGCACAGCAATGATGAGGTGTGAATTTTATATTTTTTTCGTTCTCACCTTTCATTGGCAAACATAAACCAAATCCGTGACTGTATCGTATGACGTCAAACTATAAAGTTTTGCTGAAAAAAAAATGTTCTTGGACATTGGAGAAAAAGGTCATAAATATGCAAGCTAGACAAAATATTATAGCTTTTACATTATATATCACTTGAACTTAGTACTTCTTATGCAAAAGTCGATTTAACAAAAAAAACTCGGTTTAAGGTGATTTGGCTCGGCCTTACTATTCTAAAATGTTCAAAAATTTTATAAACGTATGCTTTTAGACATTCAGAACTTCTCTTCTCTTTCTGTAGATTAGATTGAAACAACACAACTTTAAAATACATTTTGCAAATTTAAAACTTAAATATTTTAAGTTTTTTTCGACACAGAACTCATATTTAGAAATAAAAGAGAATGTAAATGTGAAACACAAAATACAAAAATATCTTAAATAAATTACTCGTTTTTTACCTCCAAAAATAAATTATCTCAAAAGTATTTTTTCATTTTCTTTCTTTATATTTTAAGAAGTTTAAAATGTCCTTTACCTAAAACTAGGGTTTGCGACGATCGAAACATTACGCTAAAAAATGCGAAAATTTTCGCTTGCATTTCGAAAAATTTTTAGCGAAATTTCGCATTTTTTCGCGAAAATGAATAAAGCAAAGTAAATGCGAAAACGATGCGAAATTTCGAAAAAAATGAGAAAATTTCGTGAAACGATTATTCAAGTTTTTGTTATTTAGAATGATACCTACTTGAAAAGATGTCAATGCCCGATTCACAACAGCACCATTGAAACCTTTATCTGATCATTTTTCTGGAACACATTTTTTTTTTAAGGTTTTAAAGTTTTTTTGTTCTGATGTTTTCCTTCAGAACCAATGCGCAAGTTCCTTTGTAGCGAAACAACAATTTGAAATAATCAGTTTTCTCAATTATAAACATTGATATCTAATTCGCACTTGATCAGTGAAGCTTTGAAAGCACGTTGGGAATAGGGCATTGCCATCTTTTCTGGAAGGGTCTCTTTAAATTAAACTTACATGTGTCATATTGTAATCAATGCACCTGCAAAGAAGCACCCGTGTACGCAACTTCAATTTTTTTCAATTTTCAAGAAACAGTTTTTCTATAAGGATGTTTTTTTCCAGAGAGTTTGGACCTGGTTTCAGTATCAGGAAGAAGTAAAAAACATTGCTAAAGCGTTTATCAAGCTGGGACTGGATAGGTACGTAACAAGCCAAATTTTGGATCTATTACTTATCATGCAATTGGAAGTGGTTGTTAATGATGATAATGAGATATGTTATGCAAAAATATAAAATAATGTTAAAATATTCTGTTTAATAACAAAATTTGGTCAAGGGAAACGCTGGTTAGATACAATTTATAATTTTCCTAGAAAGTAGTTGTACACAATTTATTGGCTTTTGAGATGAAAATGGGCAAATTTGTTTTTCTTAAAAATTTTGCAGAGATATTCAAAACATTGTTGTTTTTCTCAAATAAAAGGAGTTATGATTGAAAGCATGTAAAATTTTCATCTTACATCCAATTTATTGTAGCTTGACGAGATATCAAAACAAATATTCTCTCAAGGTTTGAATCTGTCTGTATTCTTGGGTTCAATGCACCGGAATGGGCAATAGCTAGCTTAGCAGCAATACATGCAGGAGGATTATCAGTAGGTAAGCGTAAGGAAATTGAATCAATTCAAAGGAATTGAGCCTTTGCAACAAACTTTGATTTCCTAATTTTATATTTATGATCGTTGACTTTAGATATTTCAAACTATGAATTCCTTTAAATTGAATAATCTAAAGAAATTGAGTCTAAACCAAAAACATCAATTCTCATATCTCTGTCTAATCTAATGGTGAACATCTTTAATATTTCAAACTTAGATAATTTAATCAGAGTTTGTGGCAAAAAACCCAATTTCTTTGGAAAGATTGCAAAGGTTTATGTATGGTTAGAAAATTTCATTTTGGGCAAAAAACTTATTATTCATTTAAAACACATATTTTTTAATCTATAATAAAAGCTTAAGGGGATCATTGTGAATCGATCTATTTACTTGTTCAATATGAGGGTTCCTTAACTATAGCCTTTTTAGGTGTGTATCCGACCAATGGGAAAGAGGCCTGCAAGTACATACTGGAGAACTCTAAATGTAGCATCTTAGTTGTAGAAGATCAGAAACAGCTGGATAAGGTTGAAGATTTTCTTTTCCTAATTGCGCGGCTTAATCCTCATTAAAAAAAATTATTTTTCGACTTTATATCTTCATTCTTATTTCTATCAAACTTTTAAACATCTGAAGCCTTAAACATTTAAACAAAGAGACGTTGCTCCATTTTTCATTATCTAGATAAAAAGGGTCAGCTCAAAAAAATTTCTAAAAAATTGTCTACCTAAAGAATCTATAAAAATATTTTTAATCTTATTTAGGTTTGGGAACTTCGGAATGAGATTTCAAGCTTGAACAAAATAATTCAATATTCTGGAACTCCTAGCCATCCAGGAGTACTCAGCTGGAAGGTTAGAATTAACTATTCAATATTCTCGAACTCCTAGCTATCCAGGAGTACTCAGCTGGAA